>NC_091494.1:34982295-35154854 GCF_947461875.1 Haliaeetus albicilla
AGGGAAGCGAGCGGGGCAGGGACCGGGCATGACCTTGCTCCGGTCGGGGATGTCCCCTGACCGCACGCAGCTGGGGGGGGGGACACCCTAAAAATATAGGTCTGGTGCTGGGCGCCCTGGCTCCGTGCGGCGGAGATCACCTCTGGGTCCGCCCGCGGGGTGCCCCCTCGCCGGGTGCCCCTTTGCCAGCCAAACCCGGCTCCCAAACTTGGCTGAGTTCATGCGACTTTAATGATATTATTATTATTATTTGTACCCGCGGTCTGCGGCACCAGGCTGGGAAGGCTGGAGCTTGCTTTATGGCCGGTCGCTCTGGTGCTGGTTCCTCGGGAAAAGCCCAGGTTTAAATTCCCGGGAGGATGAGGGAGGCTGGGGTGGGAGGGATTGGAGGGGATCCCTCCTTCCCAGGGCCCTGCCCCATAGCAGCACCCCAGCTTCTGCCATGGGGAGACTTCACCTTCCCCGGCTCCTCGCCCGGCTTCCAGGCTCGGCGGTGATGTTTCTCCCGCTCCCCAAGCCGGCCCTGTCTCAAACCTTGTGCGTGACCTTGGAAAATCCGTCCCTTCCCTCCATGCCCCGGTTTTCCCTGCAAAGGGCCAGGCTGAGCGGGTGTCCGGGGGGGCCATGTGGGAGTCACAGTGGGGAGAGGTGATGGAGTCCAGTCCTTGGGTGGGTAGTGCTTCAGAGCCGCAAAAATACCGGTATCAGTGGACGATGCCCAGGAGCACCGTGCGTGTATGCAGGGATTGCCACAGGATCCTTGCGGCATTCAATATTATTAATAGCTAACTATTTTGGTAGTTAATAGGATAAAGTAAACGCTTGGATCATTAGTGCTGTGACAAATTACTTGCTAATTACAAATAAAGACCTCCTTAGGAAGAATTACAGCTGACACAAAACGTACTCTTGTCCTGAAAAAGCTATGCTTAGCTTTTTTTTTTTAAATTTTAATATAAAATTGGTTGCACAGCTGGCTGACACATCTGCGGTGATGGGGGTTAACCGGGGCACTGCGGGGTAGAGATGGCCAATCCTTGGCAGCTTGTCCTCCCGCGGGGCTCCCCCAGCTCCCCCTTTTATGCAGTTTCAAGGCCTTTGTCACCCTGATGCCAGGTGAAGCTGGACCACCCCATCCGTGGGCTTGCTTTCTGCAGGGGCTGTGGCTTTGTGCATTAAGGGGTTTTGTCTTGGGACTGCTTCTTATTTAGGGGCTCTTGAAATATATGAGCATGAAGGGATGGAGGGTGCCAGTACTGTGCCCTGCTCTGGGGGAGCAAGTGCGCTCAGCTGAGCACTTCCAAACTCATCTCAGCTGGCAGAGGATGCCAGGCTGATGCTTAACTCTGGCTTTCAGGGAGAAACTGGGGCTTTCGGGTGTGCTCAGCCAGGCTGGTCCCACTGATGGGGCCTGGGCAGGGCCCAGGGGGATGGTCCCCATGCTGGCCAGGGTCCTCGAAGAGAGGGGCAGGAGGTGCTCAAGTGACATGGCCATCTGCACTGGGACGAGGGCAGGCTGGTGACAGTGGGAGATTAGGGCTGGTTTGCTTTTAATCCGAGAGGGGATTTGCCTTCAGCACTGCCAGCAGCCAAGAAGGAGGCAGGGGAGGACATGCCAGGCAGCGGAGCTGAATCCTCCGTGGCGGCAGCACTTCTCTCACCTCGAATGCTGCCTGGAAGCAGCCACTGGCTTTGGAAACATGGCCCTGGTGGGGGGGGCGGTGTGTGTGTGTGTCTCACCGGACCCTGGGGCATTTCCCTCTCTCTGCAGACGTGGCTTTGGCTGTTCAGCTGCAGGCTCGCTCAGGATGGCTGGTGCAGCCCATGGGAATAGGGCAGTTACCTCTTGTCCCAGTTAAGTATGTCCCCTTCCCATCCTGGGGGTCCTGTCCCCTCCAGGCAGCATGCAAATGGGATTATTTAAGCCAATATTTTGAAGCAAAGGCTGGGATTTACTTCAGTGGCTCTAATCTCATGCTGGCAAAGGTGATGGGGGGAAGAGCAAGCGGGGGCTCTTTATGGATCCCACTGCCTGGCTAGCCGGATAACTGTTGGGGCAAGTCTCTGGCTTTCAGTCCCCGTCCCTGGCTGAGGCTGGCACCGAGCTCCCGAGGCACGCAGGAGGTGGGACTGTGAGCGGGGCCCTGGCTGCCTGGGTTAACCAGGCAGTGACACCTCCAGTCCTGGGGGCACAACCCCATGGTGGTGGCACTGCCACGGCACAGGGAGCAGCCGGGGGGGGGGTGCTCCCAGGGCCATGGCAGGTGATGGCTGACGCAGCAGTGCCACAGCCAGGGTTTGGCTTTGCCTCAGGCTGCCACTGGCTCTGCCCTCTTTAGAGTGCTGAATTAAATAAGCCACAGCGTGCCAGCTCACCGGGCAGTGAAGGGATGACCCGGGGCAGAAGCACCCGTCACCTTTTAACAGGCCCAGGCAGTGCCGTGCCCATTGCAGCACCCTGTGCTGGCACCCACTGCCGCAGGGTGTCCCTGTGCCGGCACCATGCCATGGCCACCCGGCTGGGATGGCCGCAGTCTGTGCAAAACCCGGCGCTTCCCTCGCCAGGAACGTGTGGATGGGCTGAAAATGAGCTCTTCTATTTTAGCTGCTTTGGAGAGCAGGGCTGTGACCCTGCCGAAACATCCAGGCTCTGACGTATGAGAGCCAGAGGCTGTGTTACCAGAGCCGAGGCAGACTCCAGCCCGGCAGCGATGGCTTCGGGGATGATACAGGACATGTGCCACCGTGTGCCAGAGCCACGGGCGCAGCCACAGCACACACCAGGGTCTGCACCCACGGCGTCCTCTCCTGTCTCGGGGCATCTGGGCAGGGTGGCATCCCTGGCACTCGTGGAGAAAAGGGGCTGACAGCATCATCGGCACCGCCTGGTGCCAGATATGTCCCGTGTGCTGGTGCCGACAGGCGTGCAGGACGCGCTTTGTTTGCCAGGAACCTCAGGCAGTTTTGATTTATTCCTCCTTTCCAGCAGCCGCTCTGTTCAGCCCCTCCCGCATGCTCGCCAGCCCTCCGAAGTTTAAGATCTCATTAAAGCCCAGCTTTCCCTCAGCAATGTGACCGTCCTTGATGGGCTTTCCTTCCCTCGGGGTAGGTGTTGGTTAAGGATTTATAATTAGCTGATAATAAGGTGGCTGTGGCTGGAAAAGCACTTCCCTCCTCTGCCAACCCGCCATGCCCATGGGGTCACTGGCACCCAGCGGGGCTGGCATGCTCCTGCCGATGCCCTGGGCTTTCCCGTGCTGGTGCTTCTGGGCAGAGTCCGGCATGACTCAAGGCTCTTATTTAATGGCAAGGTTTTTGGAGAACCTTCCCTGGAAGGAAGCACAGGGCCAGTGCTCTCTGCTGCAAAGGGGGACCCGAAGCCCCTGCGCCATGCATGGGGTGCGCTGGGAGCCTGCAGCACCCATGGGTTCTCCCAACCCATGGCAGGGAGGCTGGGCGATGGCAGCGTGGTCCTCGCCTGCTCTGCCCATCCTATGGGAGCCCCTAGCACCCACCAAACCATGGCTGGGGCCATCGCAGAGAGCTTGTGCTCCATTTTCCAGCTTTTCCCCAGTGCTGGGGTAGCTTTTCTGCAGGTTTAAATATAACTTTTTTCCATCCTCTGCTCTCGCCCCAAGTCGGTGCCAGGGAAAGCTCCAGATAGCCCCATTCTCCCCTAGCTGTGCCGCTGCGGGCACCTCCGAAGGCACTTTGCTCTTGTTTGGTTGCTTTTTTTTTTTTTTCACGTGGCTGTGTCCTTCCCCAGGGAGCTGCCTATAAATTATGTACGTGGAAAATGGGACCAGAAAGCAGCAGGCATCAATAATTGATGGTTGACGTTTCCTAACGGGTGCGCTGCATCCGGGCATCCCCACGCAGCGGGGCCTTCGGGTGAAGCTGTATGGCTCTGCTCGTCCCTCGTGCCCCGGTGTTAGATCTCTTCTCCTCCTTCCCTGTGAGCTTTGGGCTCAGTTTTGGTTCTTAAATGCGGTATTAAGGACTGATCCAGCCCTAGGCAGTCGCTGCATCTGCTGGGAGGTAACTGCAAGCTCTGACTTCAGTTCCTACAAGCAGAGCTGCAGCCCAGGCTTGAGCTCCTTTATCTGTGGACCCCAAAGGTTTAGTGTCGGGGTGTCCCTAGGGGAGCTGTGGATGCCTCTGTGCTGTTGGGTTTGGGGTTTTTGCAAGCTGGACCCTGTCCCTGTGGCCAGCGGGATGGAGGGTGCTGTGTCCATCTTCCATCATTGTCTCTCCTGAGTCCTGGTGTTTCTGCTCACCCCTCACCATCCCTGTTCACCCTCCCCCTTCCCTTCCTTTTCCCACCTCAAGAAGTCCCAACCTTCTTGCCCCTGGATCTCGCGGGCAAGGAGCAGGCACCAGTCAGCTCCTGGCCAGGTTGGGGGGAAAATCTCTCTTGTAGTTGGGAAGTGCCTGGCCTGGAGGCGGCTCCCAGCCTGGGGGATGGAACACGCTGGTGTTTTGGCTCCGTGCTTTACTGTGTGAGGGAAGAAGGGACACCAGTCATTGCCTGGTGTTCATCAGGGCAATGTGGAGCACTTTCTGGAGGGGTTGCTGACCTTCTGGAGGGTCTACAGCCCCCCAAAATCCCCCCTCCTGGAGATGAATCCTTCCTAGGGAAGGCTGCAGGCTGAGAACTGGCAGAACTCAGTTCAGTTGTGCTTTGCCCACCTTACCGGCAATGGCTGCAGCAAACCCAGGCAGGCATCTGGCTGCAGGCACCCTGCCTTGAATGGCACACGAGGTCCGTGACGCTGGGCTTTGGGCAGGAGCAACCCTGCCTGTTTTGAGAGCTGCATGCCTGGTCTGTGCTGTCCCTTCCCGGCAGCATCCGTGGGGGTATAGGAGCCAGCCTGGGACTCCCAGGGCTTTTGGTGCTCTGGTAGGACAGGCTGTGACCGCTGCCTTTCCTGCCTCTTTGGAAAATTAGCTGGTGTTTATGCAAAAGATTAGCACTGCTCTCCTGCTCCGCCGCCCCGGGAGCCATCTCCCCTTCCTGCTCACAGACCAGGATTTGGCCACCCCTGCCAGCGCGGGAATGGTTGAAGGTCGGGGTGACCTTGGGTGGCTCAGGCTGGGCTGGGGCTCGCAGCGATTTCCCGGGCAGGGAAAGGGGAGCAGACGCTGTGCTCGGGGAGGGATGCAGCCGAAGCCCCCGGGGTGTGACTCTGCTCCCGTTAAATCCCGCTGCATGGAGCAGCCCCCGGGCCGGGCAGTGCCGTGGGGCTGGACCCTGGCACCGGCCTCTCTCGGCTCAGACTTCGGCCATCGGGGTGGCCAGGCAGGGCCAGGACTGCGGGCAGGGAGAGGGGAGGGCAAGACAGGCAGAAGGCAGCCAGGACGGGTCGCTTCTTGTCCAGTCCCCCTTCGCCTCTGCCTGCTTGGGGGCTGGCAGCACACGAGCTCAACCCGAAAGGCTCCCAGCAAGGTGACCCTTGGGACAAAGCCACCTCTGAGCCATCGATTTGGTGGCTTCGTGCCATTCCATCGCCTGGTTGAAGCCCCGTTCTACCCCTCCGCTCAGGCGGTCTCTGTGGTTTCTTTCCAGGGAGCTACTTTGCCAACCACTTCATCATGGGCGGCGAGAAGTTCGACTCCACGCACCCCGAGGGTTACCTCTTCGGCGAGAACAGCGACCTCAACTTCCTGGGGAACCGGCCTGTTGTGGTGGGCACTGGGGGGAGCAGGGCTGGGGGGGGGAACATGGGGCCTGGGCATGTCCCTTCCCAAAATGGTGGTGACTGTGTGTGTCATGGGGGTGCATGGTATAAGGCTGCTGGCTGTCACCCCCCAAGGGCAGAGCCAGCCAAGCACACCTGGGGTGGCCCTAGTGGATTCTCTGATGTCTAATATAAGGGTTGGCTACTTGCTGCAGCCTGTACTCCACTGGGGACTAACCCAGGTCTCCTCTCAGCCTGTCTGCCCGCATCCACATGCTCCACAGCAACATAATGTTATTGCTATATCTCTCGCCTCGCTGCCGAACTTGAGTTGCAAGGGGTGAATAGGTTTGCAGGTGGTTGGGAAGGGACTGGGCGATTGCGTGACCTCTGCTTTTGGGTGCCGCTCTCCGCACTACCTGTGTTGCGGGTCATCGGATCTGTGCATATTTTCCAACCCGTAAGGGCTGCTTGCAGGCATAAACCTGCTGACTTAAAAACATCAGCTGGTGAAGATGATGGTGAGGGGTAAATGGGCTGATTTAGCCCAACTCCTTCTTTCTCACTCCCTCTCTGAGAGCTGCTTTTCTTCTTGCCTTTCCCAGCTCAGCCAGGAGCCATGTCCCAACCCAGGTGGCACAGGGTGAGGGACATGCCAGGAACAGCTCTGGTATGGTGCAGGGCACAGTAGCTTGGACAGGAGCAGGAGAAAGTATTCCCCAAGCTCTAGCAAAAAAGGCAGGGGGTTTGTGGGGGCTGTGGGCTACATCGATGGATTTTGCGGTGCTGGGTGCTGCCGGCTCCAGCTGGTCCTGGGGTATGGGGAAGCCCGGCAGCAGAGAAGGTCCCTAGACCTCATGATCCTGGAGATGTTTTTTCTGCTTTCTGCCTTTGGAAAGGGAGGAAATGAGATCAGGGTCATCCCCACGGCGGGTTTCACCTGTGGGGGTAAGGTCCCCTGCTTCTCCGGGTGTATCTCAGTGGGGCAGCTCACCAGCATTGGCCAGAGCTGGGGTGAGGGTGGGGGTGTCAATTATTAAAAAAAATCCTAGGTGAGGAATCAAAAGGCACCAAAGCTTTTCTGTTGAGTCAAGATAAATTTGCCTGGTGCTAATGGCCCAACTCTCGAATGCTGCCTGCTCTGTGTTGGGCTGGCGAGGCTGCTGCCTTCCTGGTTTGCTTTTCCTCCTTGAAATTGGCTTTGTCAGTGTTTTGGCAGCATCGTACGGTCCTTCAGCAGGGAAGTGCCCAGCCCTGGGCTGTGCCAGAGTGGGAATCCCAGTAGAGCCAAGGGCAGGAGCACCCCCCAAAACCCATGAGCATTGATGGGCAAAGCCAGCACCTTTCCGTCCCCTGTGCTTCCCCAGAAAATGAAAAGTCAGCACTTGGGTTCTCTCCCCAGCAGCGAGCACTGAGAAATCCTCTTGATTACAGTAAAAGCCTCTAAACTGCCCAGCGAGCAGTTCCCGAGTCAGACGCCCTGACAGCAGAAGCAGCGGGGAAGGTAAAGGAACAGCTTGGAAACAGCAGAAAGAATTAATACAGCATTGCAAACTAAATTGCATTGCTCCAGCTTAATTACCAATGGCCCTGGGCTGCAGAGCTGTGACTGAGGTACTGTCGCCCTGGGGAGTCGGGGGCATTTTGGGGCTGGGCTTTTGGGTCAGGCCAGTTTTGAGGGGTCGAGGAGCACCTGTGTTGTTTCTGGTCCAAGCCTGCATCCGTGCACTGTTTGGGCATCTCTGATGCCGTCTCCAAGACCTGTCCTGATGCTTCTTGGCAGTAATGCTTTCACATTCTGGCAAGCTGTGAGAGCGCTGGCTGGGCTGGAAATGTCAGAGATGGCCAGTGCTTTTTAGTGGGGGATTTATTTGGGGTTCCTTGGATGTCAAGGGCCAGGGTCTTGGAAAAACTGCATCCCAAGTCCACTCTAAGACGAGCACCTCGGCTGAACTATTAACAGCACTGCTGCCCTGAGGATGTGCAGAGCACCCAGAGGCTCTGCAGACTCTCCCCTCCACAGATGCGGGATAATCTGGATTTTCCAGCTTGGGACTGGTTCCCAAGGGGCTGGGAAGGGCATTGCAGGTTTAAGTAGCTGCCACCATGCTGGGACACCTCTGCAGGGGCCAAGGAGTGGAGAAGCTGCTTGCAGCACTTGGAGAGCATGGGGTGTTCTGGGGAAGCTGGGGACTGTTGAAATGTGCTGCTGGGTTTCCCTGCCCACGCAAACCTGCCTGGGTCTGCTTGTAGAAAAACCCCAAGAAAGATTTTTGAAGTTGAGGGGTTTTTTTGGTTTTTGGGTTTTTTTTTTTCACTTTAACAGAAGCTGGCCTGGACCAAATGTCACTATAGGTACATGGACAGTGTTTTTAAATGGGTAACTGTTGCAGTGAGATGTTTTTCTGATGTTTTTCAGCTTGATTTAAATTGAGGAGATGCAAAAAGTCCTTTAAACAGCCCCTCTCTGATGTGCAAATCCGGCTTGCAAAATCTCATTCAGAAAAAACCCCAACCCCCCCAAAAAAGAGCCCAGATGTGGGTGTGAAAGAGCCCAACCGTGACGGCAAAGCAGTTTTTACAGCAAGAAATTTGCCTGCGGTGCTTCCCCATCCTGCCCAGCCCAACGGCCCCCCACAGGGCTGTGCCCGGGGACCCAGCTGCCCCTTTCCTCCTCCATCGCCCACCCACCCCTGGGTGCTGTGGCAGGAGGGGGCTTGCACCCATGGGTACTATCCCTGCCGGGGTGAGCTCTGCTGCTTAGCACAGGCTAGTTTGGGTATGGGACGGCAGGGCAAGGTGCAAATGAACAAGATTGGATTGCTTCGCTAATTTGAATAGCAGAGGATGTATTGCGACATAGCATGGCATGTCGTGACATGGCTTGGCTCCAGCCTGGAGGCCTTTTCTCACTTGCTCCCTTCCAGCTGCAAGGGACAATCCTGCAGGTGCCCTGATAATTCTGCAGGTGCCCATTTAGTGCTTGTGACTCCTTAAAAAGCTCATTAACAGCAGATTAATGACTAGGCTGTCCTTTTCCCCTCCCGGAGGGGAAGGAGGGGGTGGCAATTCCAAGGTGCCGTGGATTCATCTTCAAATGAATGGCCTTTTGATGCCGCCGGTGGGACCAGAGCCATGGGACACAGGGGAGTGATGCCCGGCTGGCAGAGGAGGGATGGGGCAGGCCTCTGCCTGGTCCTGTGAGCTGCCTGTCCCATCCCATCCCGCTGAGCCCTGCATGGGTCCCCAGCCAGGGTGGTGGGGACGGGGAGGGTGACGATGGCTTTCCCACGCGAGGGCGCCAGGGACATGGGAAATGGGCACCTGGCTCCCCGCGGGGCATCCCCAAGTGCCATCTGCAATTCAGTCTTGTCCCCTCAGTATTGGGGTGCAGCGGGCACCTCGCCATCCCCAAACCCCCCCATCCAGGCTGGGGACAGCATGGGGGGATGAAGGGACCCAGGCAGCCTGGCTTGGTTACCTATTCCCTCTCCCAAGGCAGCAGTTGAGCCCTTTGGCTCTCATGAGCATCTGTCCATCCCCAATAGCACCTGATGCCCTCCTGGCTCTGGCTGGCACGTGGTGACAGCTTGCCAATGACCTGGGCATTAATCCTGGCATAAACCCCTGTCCCTCCAACATGTGTTTGTGTCGTCCCCCCCGGGGGGGCTGATCCCTTCCTGGGGCTCAACCTACCTGAGAGATGGAGAGGGATGGATGAAGGGTCCCGCATCCCTTCCCTGGTGCCCTTGGTCTCCCTTGGGTGGCTGCAGTGCCAAGGAGGGGGTGTCCCCTCTCCCCAGCAAGCCCTGTGGTGGCTGCAGGTGGACAGGAAGGACAAGGTCACCTTGGAGGATGGCTCAACACCTCTCCCTTGCGGCACTGCTGCCTGCCTGGTGCTGCCCAGCCACCCCGTCGGCTCCCCACTCTGGGCACAGAGCTGAGAGAGACCCTGCCACAGAAATCCCATCCATCCTTGGAAGAAAATAGGGATGTTTGTGTCCATTCCTTGGCTGGCAGGCAGGGAGGGAGCTCTGGCCTCCCCCTGCCCAGCCTCATCCAGCAGCTCCATGCTGCATCAGCAGCCTAAAAATACATCGGCAGCTTCCCGCCTGCCCTGTGCCCCATGTTCCCCTCACTCTCCAGGCGAAGGGACAAGGAACGGCCCTTCTCTGCATGCCCCGGTGAAACTGTCCCCTGCAAGGGGTTTTGGGCTAGCTCTTTGCGGAGGGATGTCCCTGTCATCATGCTACCTGGTACCCAAGTGCCAGCGGGAGCTGCAGGTCCTTAGCACCCCTCAGGATGTGCAGGCCACCCTGGGTCCTTGCAGACAGGGTGTTGGGTCTGGGCTGGGTCACTGGGGGGTCCGGGGATAAGGTCCATGGCCGCTGTAATCCCCTCCTTGTGCGTCTGCCTACACTGGTGTCTCTCTCGTCCTAGTTCCCTTATGCTGCTCCACCTCCTCAGGAACCCGTGAAGACCCTCAGGAGCTTAATCAACATCCGCAAGGACACCCTGCGCCTTGTCAAGTGAGTCCTGTGGGGGGAAGACAGGGCTGGGCACCCCACAGCCGTGAGCCACAGGTTTGGCTGGATGCTCCCAGGGGATGCTGAGCATGGGGATGCTCTCATCTTGGCACAGGCAGATAGAGGGGACAAGCCATTGCTGTCCAAATGTACCCCTTCCCCTCCCAGCACGGGTGAGCTTCCCGCATGCGGGCACTGGCTGTGCTGGCTCCACTGCAGGATTAAAGGAGCTTAGTGCTGCCTTTGAAGTGCTTTGCTTTCTCTTCCTCCCCCACCTTCCAAAGGCTTTGTTGGAAGGAGGCTGGGGATTGCAGCTGGGACGGGAGGTTTGGGATCACAGTTGAAATCTGCCTGCGGCACTTCTCAGGCTGCAGGCTTGACCTTGGGCATGCGGGGCCCTCCTGGCGTGCCTCAGTTTCCCCTGATGGAGGGGGGCAGTCCCTTTTGGGGCCATTGGTGCCAAGGGCAGCTTCGTGCCAGGGGATCAGTCCTCGGGCACCCTGAGCCGTCCTTGAGGGGTGCCGGTCTCCCGGACCCTCTGTTCTCCCCAGGTGCTCGGAGGAGGTGAAGACCCCAGGGGAAGAAGTCAGCAAAGCCAAGGTGCACTACAACGTGGAGTTCACCTTTGACACAGATGCCCGTGTGGCCATAACCATCTACTACCAGGCGAGCGAGGAGTTTCACAATGGGGTGGCGAGGTGAGGAGCCCCAGCCTGGTGTGTGTCCATCTCCCTGGCCAGGGTGTGGGGCTCTGCTGATGGACATGGAGCCTTTTCTCCCTGGAGCATCACCCCTCCTCAGGGCACGAGGCAGCTGCCAGCAGTGCTGAGGATGGAGGGGGGCTCATTGCCTCCTCCGGGTGCCGCTACCAGGTCCCTGCCAGCCCCCGCTGCCTCCTTCCCCATCCTGTCCTGCTCCTTCTTATTACCTCCAGGTCAGAGCTGAGACCAGGAGGAATCATTGCCCCTCCTGGTCCCCTCCAGGTTGGCTGCAAGTTTGTCCCTCTCCCACTCCTGTCCCATGCTGGCTGCCCTGGGGTTATTTTAGCCCCGTGGATTATTTTAGTTCTTGCCTCAGCCCCAAGAGGCATCCGGGAGGGGAGGAGTGACCCCCCTCTATCCCATTTTTCTGGCATCCTGTGAGCTGGGGGGGACCAGGAGGAGTGTGGGGACACCTGCAGTGCCCCTGACTCTGTCCTCTCTCCATGGGACAGCTACATCCCCAGGGACAACAGCCTGCAGTCGGAGACGGTGCACTACAAGCGGGGGGTGTGCCAGCAGTTCTGCGTGCCCTCCCACACCGTCGACCCCTCCGAGTGGAGCGAGGAGGAGGTGGGTCCTACTGGACTGCGGCATCAACCGCAGGGTCGGGTACAGTTACGGATGCGGGATGAAGCCTCCATCGCTGCTCCATCTCACCAAGGCTCTCCTCCTGTCTCTCTCCAGCTGGGCTTCGACCTGGACCGGGAGGTGTACCCCATGGTGGTGCACGCGGTGGTGGATGAAGGAGAGGGTGAGGAGGGGGTTCCTTGCTGGGTTGGGCTTGCCCAGCTGCTGGCAACGTGGTGCTAGCCCTTGTACCAACCAGGCAGAGCCTCCTGCTTCTCCTTGCTGCTGCCAAGGCTCTGCCTGTCCCCTGAGCCCTGCCTGTCCCTTTTTGTCTTGCAGAGCACACTGGGCACTGCCACGTGCTGCTGGCCACCTTTGAGAAGGTAAGTGCCAAGCTGGGGCTGTCCTCTGCCTCCTGCCCCCTTGGCCACCGGGTGCGAGAGAGCCTAGAGAAATCCTGCGGGGCCTGGGATGGTGCTGCTGGGCTGGGGCTATTTTGGGGCTGCTTCTGAAATTCTGGGAATATCCCCCAAATCCTTGATTTTAAGCACCCACTTTTGAGGCCTTTGGTCTCAGCTCCATCTTCTTTGCCCCAACAAGTCTCCAGCCTTGTGATGTGTGTGACATCCTACACCTGCCTGGTACCGGGGTGTCAGGAAAAAACAGAATTGCTACAAAATGGGCTGGTTGGGAGTGAGGTGGGAGCGGTGACAGCTACCGGGTGGGCGGGTGCTCGAGCATGGTGGTCCCTGGGGTGCTCAGCCCCGGTGCCCACCCATGTGCTCTCCTCCCTCCAGCACAGCGATGGCACCTTCTGCGTGAAGCCCCTCAAGCAGAAGCAAGTGGTGAGTGTCCAGGTGTCCCCAAGGAGGTGGCAGCTACTGCCCTGCACACCCCTGAGGGGGAAGGTGGCGAGGGGCTTTTGGGGAGCAGCCTACCCCTGCCCTGCTCCTGCCTCCCAGGGAGCTTGGGGACCACCGGCAATTTCAAGTGCGTTGATGCAGAGAGAAACCACAGATGTTGGGGCAAGGAGGGCTGGCCAGAGGAGGGGACCAGGAGCTGTGGCAGCTGGGGGGGCTGTGTCTCGGCTCCTCACCCCTTCCCCACGGGATTGCAGGTGGATGGCGTGAGCTACCTTCTGCAGGAGATCTATGGCATTGAGAACAAGTACAACACGCAGGACTCCAAGGTACGTGCCTCCATCCTGCAGGTCTCCCCTCATCCCCTCACTCCTTCCCCTAGCACTGGTTCAGCAGCTAAAACACACATGGGGCAAGAGTTTGCAGCATGGCACGGAGCTGCCTGGGACAGTGCAGCTGTTTTGTGTTGGCATTGAAGCTGCTGGAGGCAGAAAGCTGAAGGATTGAGCCTTTTTCCCCCATCCTTTGTAGTCCCTTGGGAGGGTGGTAGCTGGATCTTGCTGGCTTAGGAGGGGACTGTGGGGCTCAAAGCATGGGATGTGCCTCCCCCCTGCTATATATATATTTATATGTAAAAGTTGGGGTGAAGGATGCATCCCTCTATGGGGTGCCTGATGCCTCTGGCCCCATCTCCCAGCCTCCAGGAGGGGAGGGATAAGGTCCCAGGGTTGTGTTTCAAGAGCAGGGACACAGGCAGGACCCCGCAGTGAGCTCTCAGGGCATCCAGCTGGTATTTTTAGGGCACCTACCCTCATGCTACATGGGCTGGGGACCTCGAGGCCAAGCGGTTCCCATCTCTCCCATGGGGCAGGTGGCCGAGGATGAGGTGAGTGATAACAGCGCTGAGTGCGTCGTCTGCCTCTCGGACGTCCGCGACACCCTCATCCTGCCCTGCCGCCACCTCTGCCTCTGCAATACCTGCGCCGACACCCTGCGCTACCAGGCCAACAACTGCCCCATCTGCAGGCTGCGTAAGGGCTGGGGGAGCTGGCATCTCTGGGAGGGGGCTGGCATCTCCCATCCTTGGGTTTTTGAGTCCCTCCAGCCCCACATGCAGTGATGCTGTGCAGTGTGGAGATGCCCCTCCTGGGAAATGGGATGGCATTTTGGGGGAGGTGTGTGTCTCCCTTTGGTGCCCAGTTTTCACCCTGCCCTTCGTTCCCGCTGCTGCAGCTTTCCGAGCCTTGCTTCAAATCCGAGCCATGAGGAAAAAGCTGGGTCCCCTCTCACCCACCAGCTTCAACCCCATCATCGCCTCGCAGACCTCTGACTCCGAGGAGCACTCGGTCAGTGCCCGGCTGAGCCTGGCCCCCCGGGCAGCTGTGAGACCCTGGCCCCCTCCTGGCTGGGAAGGTTTGGGGATGCATGTGCTTCCTGGGGCCAGGCTTTATTTATTTAATGCAAATTGATCTTGCAAAAAAATGCAAGTTCGATATTGCAAAAAAAGGGCTTTCAGTTGGGTGGAAAGATGGCAGATTTGGGGCTTGCATTTGTGCAGGTAGTTTGTCCATTCTCTGGGTTTTGGCTTCTCCCTGGGGCATCCCAATCCTGCTGGGAGCAGGGATGGGGGCAGTGAAATGGCCCAGGGGAGACACTCACCCTGTCTCCCCCCTCTCCCCAGTCCTCGGAGAACATTCCCCCGGGCTACGAGGTGGTGTCGCTGCTGGAGGCCCTCAACGGGCCGCTGACACCCTCGCCAGCCGCCCTGCCACTGCGTGCGCTGGGGGACCCCCCGGGCGCGGGGACCCTGCCCTCGTATGGCAGCGATGGTCCCATGCCCCCCCTGCGAGCCCTCTCGCCCCTCGACCGTCTTCCTGACTGTGGACCCCCAGGGCTCAAGCTGAAGAAGAGCCTCTCCAAGTGAGTACTGAGGTGGAGGTGGGGGTCCGGAGGGGTTCAGGGGGTTGTGAGCAGGGGTGAACCCCTCTGCTTTACCCCCTCCGGGCAGGTCCATCTCACAGAACTCCTCCATCCTGCCCGAAGAGGAGGATGAGAAGTCGTGCACCGAGTCAGAACTGAGGGTCTCCAGGAGGAGATCCCCTGCCCGGCGTGAGGAGGTGAGCACTCTCCGAAACATGCTGGTGATGAGCTGAGGCACTGGGTGGGGTGGCAGCAGGTTTGGGGGAGGCTTGGGATCAGAGGGTCTGGCTGGAGTTTGCCCCTCTTGGCTCTTCCTCCATCCATAAGGATGCCCAGGGGAGATGGATCCACCCCTTCTGAATATCCCTATCTTGTCCTCCCCACGCACGCTTCTTCCAGGAATGTGGTGCAACTCCCGAGAGTGAAAACCTCACCCTGTCGTCATCGGGAGCCATCGACCAGTCCTCGTGCACCGGGACCCCCCTCTCCTCCACCATCTCGTCCCCAGAAGGTACGGCACGGCGGTGCTCGCAGGTGTTGGCAAGGCAGGAAGGCGGCATCACAGTCTTGGGTCTGTCCCGCTGTGGGGGCATGTGGAGTGGGTTTGCGTGGCCCCTTCCTACCCTGCCATGGACGTTGCGTGAAACCCCAGGGTGTCACCTCTGCTTTGTCACCCATAGACCTGAAGATGGAGGGGGGGCCATGGGGGCACTGATTGCCCCTGCTTCATCACCCCATAGACCCAGAGATGGGGGGCTGCAGGCCCTGGGGATCCGCTGCTGGCAACTTTCCACCCATCATGCCTCCATGGCATGCAGCAGGTCCTCGGTCCTTGCCCCACTCTTCCTCATTAGCCCCCTTTTCAATTAGCTGCTGCTGTGCTGTGACTCGCACCTGTGGGCTGGGGGGGTCCAGTGGCACCGCTCAGCCCCTGCTCTCCCCCAGAGCCCGTCAGCAGCAGCCTGGCTCAGTCCGTCATGTCCATGGCCTCCTCCCAGAGCCAGCACTCCCAGCTCAGCACTGACACTGTGTCCTCCATGTCCGGCTCCTACATTGCTCCTGGCACAGAGGAGGAGGAGGAGGAGGGGGACATGCTTCCCTCACCCGCGGCCGCCAGCGCCACAGCCTCTGATGGAGAGGTAGGGGCTGGGGGGGTTGTTGACGGTGCCCATCACCCCCACGTTCGAGAGATTCCCCATGGGATGTAACTTCTCCTCCAAACTCACCGGCACCAGACTTTTTTTTTCTTTTTTCTTCCCCCCCCCCCCCCCCCATCTTTCCCACCTTCTTCCCACAGTCGACGCCTGTGGAGTCCCCAGATATAAACTTCGTCAGCATCTCGGCTGAGGAGCGTGATGCCGAGGTAACCGTAACCGCCCCACACAGGGCTGGGAGCCGTGGTGCCACCCGAAACGGTGGGGGGACCCTGGACATGCCCAGCTCCGGGTGCCCATGGAGGGGGAAACTGGGCAGCTGGCACCGCATTCCCTCGGGGCTGGGCTGGGGAAGGGGCTGTTCACGCATCCGTGTCCCTGCAGGGCTGCCCTGGAGATGGATGGGGCAGTCAGTGGGGCTGTCCCCTATCCAGGATCATCTTCCTGGTCTATGGAAACCCCCAGGGCCAGGGTCGTTCCTCCAAAGGGACCCAGGGACAGACCCCAGCATGGTGCCAGGACCCTGCGGGGCTGCTAACACTCGCTGCCTCTTGTCTGTGCCGCAGGGCAATGACGTGTTGGAGGACGAGGACGCCTCTCCCACGCAGGAAGATGGTAAAAGGCCTGGGTCGTTGTTGTCCCCTTGCTTTCAAGTTCGGTGTCACCGGTGGGCAGCCGAGCGAGTGGCAGATGCTGTGCTGGCCCCAGCTCCCTTGCCTGCTGGCTGCCATCAGGGAGAGCCCTGGGTGACTCTGTGGGCACCGGGGCTGGGAAAGCATCTGTCACAGCAGGGCCACCCATGGGTGGATTGAACACCAGTGGGTGGGGGGAAGCCAGCCGGCCACGGGGACCCTGGTGAGCGTGGTGTGGGGCGCGGAGCAGGTGACGGCTGGAGTGCAGGATCCAACGGTGTTTCCAACGGGCTAAGTGGGAAAGAGGCTTCTCCGTGTTTTTCCCCTCACCCAGAAGGTCTTTCCTCGCACCTCTGAAAGCCACCCCCTTAGGGACCCCTGTCTGGGCTGGTTCCCGTAGGAAGGGGCTGCAAAACTGTTCCCTTTGGGATGCTTTCCTAATTTTTTTTGGCCAGTCCTCAGTGTGCTTTCACGAGCCAATACATGCGCATCGAGGGCTCCTCTTGCTTCCTCCCTTGCACTCAAATAGCCAAGGAAAGACATGGTCACCCTCATGCCATTGGCCACCAGCCACCTTGGATTTCTTTTGGGTGATAGGGAGGCCACCAATGTGTCCCCTCCCACGTTTGCAAGTCTCTGGTTAGCAAAAATATGCCAAAACTGTTCCCCCGTCCAACCTGGACACTGAGCCAAGCTGGAAAGCAGGAACACCCCTTCCCAAAACGTGGCCTCTGCCCTGCAGGGAGGCTCTTGCTGATGGAGAGACTCAAATATAACAACTAGGGATCAACTGGGGGCTGTGGTGGACACCCACGGGCATCCCAACAACTTTGGGAGCAGGACGGCCTTTCTCCTTAGGACACGGTCCTGTGCCCGTTCTCAGCAGGGCTCCTGGATTATTTGGGAACATCCCTCCTGAGGTTTAGTTGCCTGCATCCGATGGATGCAGGTAAGAACTTGGGGGCTGATCTCTCGTACAGGTGATGCTAAGAAGCAGTTACCTCCCTCAGCCCCAAAAGCCTCCATCCCCCCTGCAAAGCTTGGCTACAGCTTCTTTTGCCCCATGCATCCAGTTGCTGCCTCCTCCCGGCATCCCTGCGGCTCTCACGCACGCGCTGATGGTGCTGGAGAGGCTCCGGTGGGAGGTGACGGGTGCCACCGTGGCCCGGCTCTACTGACCGGGGAGCACTTGGCCATGCTGGGGGAAGGTTTGGTTCAACCCTGGGCAGGCAGTGGGGGAGCAGGTTCACGTGTGCCGGTGCCCATTGCTGCATCGTTGCTGTTTTGCTGCCCTCTGATGTGGCCAGTGCAAGGAAGGGAGCAGCTCGGACCATGCCCAGGCGTTATTGTCCACTCTTCACCCACTCCCATCTAGATGCATCATTTTTACCTTTTTTTTTTTTTTTTGAAAGAGGGTGGGGAGGGGAGAGGAAAACACCCAGAAATCCCACACCCCACCACTAAAAAGGCAACAGCAAGCCCCAGCGCCGAGCCGTGGCGTTAACTGCCTTAACTCCCTTCCAGGCCCGAGGACAGGCGCTTTCCTCGGTCTGAGGTGTGACAATAACAATGACTTGGGCATCGCACACGTGAAAGCGCTGGACAATAAACTGTGCTCTGAGGCCTGCTTACCTGGTGAGTGGCCGTCTGCTGAACATGAACTTGGGTTGGGGGGGACAGTTCCACTCTTCCCTGCATCACCCCAGCCCTTTGTATCCATCCCTCCTCTCCCACTACCACCACTGTCATCCCCACCACCACCATCCCCACCAGGTTGTCCTCACTGCACCCCACCACCCGTCCTGCCACGGGGCTGAGCACCAGGCACGTCACCAGTCAGCAGCTGTAGGTCAGGGTGACTTGGCCGGGGGCTTCTGGCACCCTGGGGGGGCACCAGCCCTCCCTGTGGAAGTGGTTGTGTGGCACAACTGTAGCCTGGTCCAGACTCGTGGTGGGTGCAGCAGTATTTTGGGTTGGGATGTGATCCGCAGCCAGTCCAGCCTTACTGTAAGGGTTGCCTGCCTCCCCCCCCTCTTCCTCTAAGGACGGGGAGATGGGGCACGTCAGGTCGGGGTGTCCTTCTGCAGAGCCCCAAAGTTCATCCCTCTTTCCCATTTCTTCATGCTTTCTCTCCCACCCTCCTTCCATTTCTGTTTCCTCCTGCCCTCTCTCCATCCCTTTTTTTCTCTTCTTCCTCCCTCCCAGGCTCCTCCGTCTGCGTGAAAGTTCATGTTCGCTCTGTGCCAACACGGTTTTCTCAACCCACGCTTGTGTCCCCTCACTCTCCAGAGTTGCCCAAAGGTGACAAATGTATTGGTGACCCCAGTCCCTGTGCAGGCCAAGGGGGCAGTGGCCTGGGGACCCTCTGCCCAGCGCTGCAGGCTCCTCTTTGTCAGCCTTTGGGGGAGGAAATGGGGCAAAAAGCCAAGATGAAGCCCTCTGAGGGTCTAGGTCTCCATCAATACATTTGTGGACAAGCTGAAAGCAACTCTGCCCCTTCCTTGCCCCTTTGGCTAAATTTGTGGCAGGTTCCAGACCCACAGTGGGTGCTGGAGAGCTAAGAGGGTGGGTGAAGCCCACTGGAGGGAGGGGAAATCCTTTCTTTCTCCTCTTTTCCTCTGGGAAAGCTTCCTCTCCTGCTGCTTCACGTGTTCCTGGTGGTTTCTATGCTGGAGAAACATTGTTGAGGCTCTTGGGGAGGAATGCCTGCCACAAATGCCCCGTGTCCCCCCCATCACCCTCTGGCAGCAGCTGACTGAGCCCTGCCAGCCCGGGGGGACTGGGGAGGGGGCTGGGGGGGGGTCCCAGCAGCTCCCCTGCCTTTGCTGGGGGTCCTGGCAAAGCATCCCCTGGCTGTGGCGCCAGCCAAAGCCATCCCTGACCGTGTTCCCCTTGGTTGTACCGGGGGGAGGATGAGGAAGGGGGAGCTTTGCAGCCCAAACGGCCCTGGCACAGGGTCAAATTCTTGCTGTGCTGCAAGGACTGCAATGGCCTCGTCCCCTGCCTGGGCTGGGGTGCAGAATCTGGCCCTTGGGCTGAGCCCAGCCAAGGATGTGCTCTCTATCCTTTGGCCACCACATCTGTCCGTGCATCCAGCGGCTGCGCTGCTTGGAGCCCTCGGCAGGGAGCCGTGCTGCCGCCCGCATGAGAGGGGCGATCTGGCCTCGGCACTTGTTGGGAGAAGTGGGGGGCTGCCGCTCGCACTGGGGCTGGGGGCGGAGGAGTGCAGAGTGGGGGCTTCAGGGCTGCCCGTGGTCCCCTGGGGGTGGCAGAGGGGCCAAAAGGAATAACTCCAGGGATGCAGAGCTCTGCCCTAAAGGGGTTGGAGAAAGGTTGCCCTGGGGTGCTGGGGCAGTGAAGGGGAGCAGCTGCCCACAGGGCTGTAACAGCTGGTTAGTTGTTTGGTATTTTGCAACATTAATTTTGTTCATTAGACTCAGGGTAGCTCCTTCCTTCCCCGGCTCTGTCTGCTCCCCGTCAGCAGCCACTCGCTATCAGGACTCGGCTGCTTTGCGACGGAGACAATTTGAGGCATGATTTAATACTGGTGGTGCTGGATTGCAATCGCAGAGCTGGTTTGCATGCACCGAAAAAGTCCTTTTTGGCAGAGGTTTCTTGCAGGTCTGGATGTATCAGCATCCACGGGGCTGGCAAGAACAGTGTGGACTTTTATTTTGGGGCCAGGTGCTGTTTTCTTGAAAGCTTGAAAGAAAATCACCTTGACCAGAGATTACATTATTATTATTATTATTATTATTATTCCTCCCTCAATTTCTCTCGTGGGGAGGTTTTGCTGTGATCAGACCTATGGGTTGGATTTTGCCCTCTCTGTAATGGATGAAGGCACGGGACGTGGTTCCTCAAAGCAGAAAGGTTTGCTCATCCCTAGTGCTGTTGTGAAATCTCTGCAGATTTCAATCTGGTGGGAAAGGGCTTTGGGAGGAGTTGAAAGGTTGCATCCTGGGGATTTTAGGACGCAAGGCTTAAAACCCCCAGATCTGTGTCCTCAAGGGGATCCTGCCAAGCTCTGGGATGTGCAGTGGGTTGCAGGGGCTGTCCCTGGGGCTCAGAGCATCCTCTGGCTGCAGCCACAGCCTCTGCTAGGGACAGGGTGGCATTGGAAAGAGAAACTGGGGAAGGTGCCTGCCAAAAAGGCTGGCAACAAGGTGGGGAGGACTGGGGAGCTGCTTCGTCGGAGGCAGTAGAAGACCTGAAATCCCCTGAGGGCTTTTGCTGGTTTAAACCTGCGGATGATCTGAGCTGTAAGCGATATCGCAGCGGGCTGGGCGAGCTGGTTGGGTTTCGCCAAGATGCTCTTTGGGAGCCGGTCTGCGCAGGGCAGGTCTGACGGCTGCTAATGGCAGGGGGGAGCCCCCTCCTGCAGCCCAAGGGGAGAAGAGGCGGATGGGCACAGGGCCAGGTCCCTGCTGTGGGGCTGGACTGTGTCCTGCTGTCCCCGGCCCCGCTCCTCGGCAGCCTCCCAAGGGCGTGCTGAGCTGAGCTGGGTCTCTGCACCGGAGCACTGCAGTGACTTATGCAATATCAAGCTCTTAATGGGATTTTGGTGTGCCTGTGTATAGGTGTGTGTGTGTATGTGTGGTCCTGTTTAATTCTCCATTCCCTCCGGGATCTGCAGACTTAACGTGCCTCGCTCTCCAGCCTGAGCTCACCATGAAAAGCCAGTCGAAAAGGCAGCTGTCACCTCCCATAAATCAGCAGGCAGTGGGTTTTTGTTGCTCCCTCTCTGAGGAAGCCTCAGCACTTGCCCTTGGCCTTGGGGTGCCCTTGCATGGTCCCCCTGGCTCTGAGCTGGCTCCACACCTGGGCACGGGGCTTAACCTCACTGGTGGGAGCAGTCACCCTGTTTTAGGGGTGCACCCCCTTCCTAAGGGCACCACGTAGCCTCTGATCATTTGGGTGGCGGGACGCAAGCCATGGGCAGGCAGGTCCTCAGCTCTGCCCATCACCCTGCCCCAACTGGAGGGTGCTGCCTGAACCGGGAGCCTGCAGCCGGAGAGGAGGCGTGTGGGGACCCGGCTCCCCCCATGCCACAAGCATGCCCATCCCTCGGTTATCCTCGGCACGAAACCCTGGGGGGCACCACGCATGACGGCCCCTTCACACCGTGCCCGGCGGTGGCGGCGGCTCCCCGTCCTCATCCCAGACCCGTTCGCTGGCGGCGAGCTCCCCCGTCCCCCTGCGGTCGCCCCGTTTGCTCGCTCGGGTGCATGCCCCCGTGCCGCCTCTGCTCCCACCTTCACCATGTGCCTTCTGGTCTCTCTTGCCACGCAGCTGCCGTGCCGGACTCCTGCCCCATTAACATTGAGGAATAGGTATGAGACCCCCAGAGCCTGTGCCCACCTCGCGCCCCATCACCCAGGGGGGGTTGGTGCTGGGTTGGCACCCCTCACCCCGGCATTGCTGGCGGTCCCCTCACTATCCTGGCCAGGGTGACATCCCTTAGTGCCTAACATGCAGCCCCCACAGGCATCTGTATGTGCCCTCTTGCTGGGCACGGTGGGGGGCAGAGGCAGCTCCCTTCCATTTGTCTTATTAAAACCCGGCCACGGTGCACGGTGCTTCCCATTTGCCCCTCGGCATTCCTGATAAATTGGGGGTTTGAGGGGCTCCCTCAGCCTGGAAAGGTAAGTGCAGGTGCTCACCAGCCCTCACTGCAGCCAAAACCAAAGGGGGGGCTGGGGAGGTGGGTGTTATTTGGGGAGACTAAACTGCATCCCCCATGGAAAGATGAACCAAGCGTGCCAGTGGGCTTTGGGAGCTCCTAAACCCCCGTTTTCTCCCCTCAGGCCCGGAGGCAGCCAACAACAACGTGTGGCCGCAGCAGGCACCCTGGCCACGCTGCCCCCCCAGCAGCCAAGACCTGGAGCAGGCAGCGGCCGCCCTGCCCATGTGAGGGCTGAGCCTCGGCGGGGGCACGCACCCCCCCCCCCCGCCCGGAGGGACCCTGGTGTCCAGGCGCCATGGGCATCACCACCTCCACCCCTCACCTGTAGCAGGACTGATTTTCGAAAGAAAAGACGGTAACCTCAACTCGTCCTCCTTGGCCCCCCTGTGCAGAGGGGGGCTGAGAGCCACATCTCTTCGGAGCCCCCCATCAGCACCTTCCCATCTTCTAGCCCTGATGGGGACAGGCTGGGGTCCCCTCCTGCCCCTGGCCATCTCATACCCCCGAGCTCCTCTCCTCCAGCATGCGGAGCAGATGGGACGGGGTCACCCCACAAAGGGGGTCCTGGGATGTGGCCGGAGGGGGATGATGGGAGGAGAGTGCCCAGGGGTACGGGTTAAGGACGAGTGTTGGCATTGGCATACTCGGTGCATGAGCCGGTGACCTTCACGGGGGGGCTGGCTGCCCTCTCAACTTTGCTGGCCTGTGCCCCTGCCATGCCATGGGATGTCCCCATTAATGCACTGGCGGTGATTGTGCCCCCCTAGCTCCCCCTCCCTCCACTCTCCTCCTGGGTAGCATGTGGGCTCTTGGGTCGGGCCCACGAGGTTGTTTTTCCCCAGGGGATGGAGCAGGGGGGCAGGGGTGGGCAGGGGACCTGGTACCCCCCCTGCTCACCAGCTCCTGGGCATCGCTAATTTAACCTCACTGTCTTCCGCCCCGCTGTGAGCTCGGGGCTTGGGGCTGTGCCCTCTCTCTGGAACAAGTGCCAAAAGTGTCACCCCCACCCCGTCCCACCCGTCCTGCCCCCTCCATCGCACTTTGTAGCAGGGGGTGGATGAGGGTGGGGGAGCTGCCCCTCACCCCTCTATCCCCACCCCTTCATCCCCATCCCTCTGGCCAGCACTGGGCTGACAGGATAAGTGGGTTTTTCTCCGGGGGACAGGCACACAGGGACACCAGTGGGGTAGGGATGCAGCCACAGACCTCGGGGACCTGATGGGGCTATGCCAGGCTCCACCCTGGAGAGCATCAGGGACAGTCAGAAGCCACTTTGAGGAGCATCAGACCCAGCATCTCAATCTAGCGAGTTCTGGAGCTGTTTGGGCCAGCCCAGGGAGGGGAGGCTGAGCCCCCCCTTTTCCCCCACTTGGTTTTCTCAGTAGCACGAGCTGGGGGAGACCCCCCAATGCAGACACAATAGCAAAGCCCACCTTCTTGCGGGAGAAAAACATGTTTCAGAGCTATGTTAGGACAGAGATGTTCATGCAGTGAAAGCAAAGTCCTGCAGCAGCCACGGGGTGTGAGCGGGGTGCAGGTCCCCACCGCCCATCCCTGCGGCAGGGCATGGGATGTGCTGATGGCCATGGCTCCTAAAGGGGGATAAAGCCCATTTTGGAGCTGGGCAGTGTTTTCTCTGCTTGGCTCATAGCTGGGGCCACGGTAGCTGCTTGCTCTATGGCCCCAGTATGGGTCCTGCCAGAGCAGGGGGTTGGTGTTGGCCATCCCACTGCTCCCTCCTCTGGGCTCCCTCCACCCTGCTGTGTCTCCCATCGGCTCAATAGCTCCCAAGCTTCTCCCCGGGAACCTGGGGCTAGGCGCATGATGGGGGGGTGACATCTCCAAACTGCCATCCCATGGGATGGGAGCTGTTAACAGCAGAGAGGGCTGGAGCAGCAGGGGGACAAGCCTTGTGCCCCATTCAGGGACACACTGCCATGGTGGGGCAACCCACAGGTTTAGGTGTCCCAGCCCCGAGGAGCCAGCAGTGCCGCGCTGGGCACAGGGAGAGCTTTGGGGGTTCACCGTCATGCTGAGCTGAGAAAACCAGGGGGGGCTGCAGGAGGCCAGGTGCTCCCCCACCCTCCAGCATGGGTAGGGGAGGGAAAATTGAATTGATGCTCCAAGGGTGGTTTGTCTACCAAAGCTCAACCTTCCTTGCAGTTTCGAAGGGGACAACAAGAGCTCTCCAGGCCTGGCCGGGCACCATGGCGTATGGCTGTGACAGTGCTCGTGGCTGCTGGCAGGTCAGAGCAGAACAGGCAGGTCCTTGCTCAGGAGGGTCTCAGGAGGTGACCAGGAGGGTTTTTCCAGCTGCTCTGTGTGTCCCCAAGGCTGCAGGAGCAGCCAGGCGAGCTCGTGGGGTGGCTGCAGACCAGGACTGCGGCTGCCAGCGAGCACAAGGCAATAAAGAGGAGCTGGGAGGACGCTGCGGCCAAGCAGCATGCTGCTGCCGTGGTGCGAGCAAAGAAATGAGCATCCTCTGCCATGGCGCAGGAGAGACAGGATTTTGGTGTGGGTGGCACCAGCGCCGTCCTCGGCCACCCAGAAGGGACAAGGGGTGGGCAGGAGCCTCCAGTGCTGGCAGTGTGGGGTGAACGGCAACAGCCCCTTGTCTTACAGGGCAGCCCCTTGTTCCAGTGATCCGCCTGTCAGGGATTTAAGGAAGGAAACCAGATTGCTGCTTACGACTTTGCTTTGAGCATGTTTTGGATTTTAAGAGTATGTTTAATAAAGGGTATCTTATGTCGATGAAGTGTCCAGAGTTGTTTCGTGGTTACAAGGCGAGGGCAGTTGGGGTCTTGGGGGCTCAGTGGGTGGAAACCCTTTTTGGCTGGGAGCATTCAACCACCCGTCACCCAGGCACCTCCCCAAAACCAGCTCAGCTGCTTCAGATCTGCTAAAACACTTCCCAAGGTCCCTTCCAACCTGCATTACCTAACCATCCTAAATCCTGCCTCCTCTGAGCCCTGCCAGGATGGAGAAGGTGTGGATGCAAAACCTCTGCAGGAAGAGTCTGGCCTGGGGTAGCAGCACCTTCCTGGCGTGGGGTGCAGGCAGATGGCACAGGCTCCGTGGGCGCTGGCACTGCTGGGACGGATGAGGACACCCAGAGGGGACTTTTCCTGGAGGAGAAGAGGAGCATTAAGGAGCTGGGTGCTCATGCAGGAGAAATCCCTCCAGCGCTGGGGAAGAAAACTCATGCTGGGAAATGATGCCTTGAAGGTGAGGGGGGGCTATAATTTGGTTTTAAAGGAGGAGGGTGATGCATGGTGGGGGGAAGCACCTTGCAGTTGCCAGAGGAGGGCTCGCAGGGGACCAGATCCTGCAAAGGGGGAGGATGGGGATGGGAGAATTGAGGCCTGAAGTGCTTTGCCCCAGGCTGCTCAGGAAAGCCCTAGAGCTCTCGCTGCCTTTGGGTGCATTTTTGCAGGGGCAGGTCCCACCCCCGAGGGAGCTGACTTGTTAGAAGGGCGGAAAACTGAGGTTTAGGGTTGTTTTCTGGATATTGGTCCACTGAAAAGTGAAACAGAAATTTCCTCTCCCCTGGGAGTTGCCTCCTCCACACCTATGTCCCAGCACCTGCCACCTCCCAGCCTGCGGCCACTGGGGACGGACACGAGCAAAGGGGCACCTGCCTGTGCACTGGGGAGAGGGCTTGACACCCCCCCCCCAGCCTGTCTCGCCCAAATCCCTGGGGATCCTGGCAGGAAATCCCTTATTGTACACACCACTTCTGGCAGCAGCAAGCCCCGCGAGCAGGTCTGGCTTCTCACCTGCCCCTTTGCTCTCAGATGTCCTTCCCCTGTGGGGCAGGCGCAGGAGGAGTGTTTAAACCTCCCCAAGACACCCTGAAGCCCCCCACTCCCCCAAAGGGCAGGCGTTGAGCTGCGGGGTGAAAGCAAACAGGCTTCCCTTGGGTTTTGCGGCTGCTCTCAGCCCCCTTGCTCGGCGACAGGGGTCCCTCACTGGTCTCTGTTAAAGCCCTTGGGCTGGCAGTGAGGGCGGGGGGGTCAGGGATTTCGTACAGAAGCATATGGCTGTGATCCTTTCAACGAAGGCAGGCCCCACCCTTTAATTTGGGGGTCTGCCAGCCCCCCTTTCAGTTTTGCCCTCCTCGCTGTGGGCTCCTCAGGGGCCGCAAGCGGGATGGGGGCACAGGCAGGAGGAAGAGGGTTGGGGTGGGGGCCAGGACACAGGTTTTGGGTTTGCTGGTGCTGCTGGGGCTGGATTTGGCCCCGGCTGTGGGGTACGGGGGGGGGGGTGTGTCCCGCACCCTCCCCACCGCATCCCTGGGTACCACAACCCTGCCCATCCCCAACCTTCAAGCGTCCCCATCCCCATCCCGGGGTCCGTCCCCCAAAATGGCCAAGTCTCAGCCCAAACTGGCAGGTACCCTTCAACTCCCCATGGCAACGCGAGGACCAATAGCAGGGCCGGAAGCTGTTTACGAGGCGGAGCGTCGCCATGGCAACGCGTGAAGCCTTTCGGAGCAGCTACTTAATGGCAGCCCCCGGGCGACCGGCAAATCACGGCGGGCAGGGCCTGGCACCGCGCGGGCCACCGCTCCCCCGGAGGGGGGGATAGCACAAACCCCCCCGCCATCCCCACGGCTGGGGCTTTTTTTTTTTTTCTTTCTTTCTTCTCGCCCCCCCCCTCCTTTTTTTTTTTTTTTTTTTTTAATTTCCTCCTGTTTTTCCAGAAGCTTCTTGCTCTCTCGTGAACTTTGGAAGTTGGGGGGCGTCGCCGGGACGGGGTAAGGGATGGCGGTGGTGGCCGAGAGCAGGGGGGAGCGGTGGGGTCGCTGGGGAGGGCGGTGGGACGGGCCCGCCGGACAGCACTGCTGAGGGCTCGGCAGGTTTGCACGGGGCGGGGAGGGTGTTTCTCCTTATTTTTATTTTTAGTCTTTTTATTCCTCCCCCCCCCGATCACCCCCCACCCCCCTCCCCAACCCACCGCAACGAGCATTTCTGGGCTCTCCCTTCCTCCAGGCGCAGGAATTTGCAGGGGCTGGGTGGTGACACCGGGGACCAAGCACCTGAACGAGCTGTCGCTGCCCTAAGCCTTATTTTTGAGGGGAAAAAGCCTGTTTTGTGGGAGCGGGGCAAGTGATTCCATTCCCCCCGCCCCCCCACCCGCGTGCGGACCCCCCCCCGTCCCCCCCCCGGCTGTTGAGCGCGGCGTCATTCAAACGGTGGAACCCCCAGCCCCGGCGCAGCCGGTGTCAGGGCTCCTCGTCCCCGGCTGGCCTCGGGAGGCTCTCTCCTCCCCCAAAACTACGGGATTTCGGGTTTACAGCCCAGCAGGCGAGCCAGACACCGGGAATAACCGAAGCTTGAATCTGCCGGCTCGCTCTGAGTGAGGGGGTGCTTGGGGTGGGTCCGTGTGTGTGTGTCCCGGGTTGTTTTAGGGGTACCGGGTGAAGGGAGGAGCAGGAATAGCATGAAACTGAGGGAAGTTGGTAGTGGGGGGGGAACTTTAAGATATTTTGTCGAGGTGTTGGGTCCCGAGATTTTGTCCTGCTAGCGGCGGGTGGGAGAAACATCCTCGCTTGGTGGGCTGGCAGGGCTGGATTTTGGTTGTTTGAGGGAGTTTTTGTTGGGTTTGGGGTTTGGTTTTTTTTTTTTTTAATTCTTTCTTCTGCCGAAGGCTGGCTGGGCAGCGCTGGCCCACCAGGGTTTTGGTGATACTGGGGAGTGTGGGTTTGAGGGAATTTCCCTGAGGTTCGGGGCTGCTAAAGCACCCTGGGGGAGGCGATGCAGCTCTGGTGCGCAGCACCCCAGGGATGGGTCTTACCCAGGAGCACCCATGCCCAGCCCTGCCTGGGTGCTAGAGAGCTGCTGCGCCTCAGGGAGCCTCAACCCTCTCCCCGTTGTTATTGCAGGATCTGCCCCGTCACCTCCCTCCCCTTCACGTGCACCCCGTGAATGCAAGAGCTGCCGACACACCAAGGCATGGCTGAGGGGTGGCTGAACCGCCCGCGAGCAGGATTGAACAGAGGGCAGAAGGGCAGCATGGGGGACTCGGATGACCTGGACGACAGCCTGACCAGCCTCATGTGGCTTCAGGACTTCTCAATCATCAACGCCAGCATGGGCAAGTCCTCCTGCTGCCCCAGTGGCCCAGACCCCCATGACTGTCACAGGATCCCCAGCTTTGCCGCCCCGTGCTCACCCCTGGCCGCCGACCCAGCGTGCATGGGCATGCCCCACACTCCCTGCAAGCCCATCTCCTCCTCCACCTCGAGGACGGCGCACCACGCCATGGCCATGCACCCTCAGCTCGCAGAGGACATTGACTACAAGACCAACCCATACGTCAAGCCGCCCTACTCCTACGCCACCCTCATCTGCATGGCGATGGAAGCCAGCAAGAAGCCCAAAATTACCCTCTCTGCCATCTACAAGTGGATTACTGACAACTTCTGCTACTTCCGACATGCTGATCCCACCTGGCAGGTATGAGATTTGGAGAGCTCTTGCCTTGTCCCCTCTCCCCACAGGGCTGGGGAGGGCTTTCCACAGCCTCCACCATGCAAGGCAAGGTCCCGTGGGGATGCTGGATCTCACTGGGAAGAGACCGGCACTGGTAGCCAGTGGGGAAGGGCTGTAACGGGAAAGAGCTTGGGTGTGCAGAAATGCCATGGCCACGAGGGCAGCAGAGGGAAGGAGCCATTACAGGGGAGAGCCCAGGGCCATTTTGGGAGCAGGGAGGTACCCATTGGGCTGCTGGTGCCGGCAGCTCCTCTTGGCTTGGGGGTGAAGGCATCTCTGTCCCCGGCTCTGCCTTTCTGGAGCTCTTGTGGGGTCCAGAGTCCCTTAGGACTGTGCACACATGAAATTGCCAGGTTGAGTATCTCTGGGTGCTGAGGACCAGGCATAGGAGAGGGATGGAGAGGACCGCCAGGGAGATGTCGCTTGTTGGACAAATCCCTTGTTGGGGAAGTTCGGAGTAGAAATGCTGCTGCTTTCCAAGCAGGGCAGAGGCAGGTCTTCTGTCCCCTTGGGCAGGTGAAGGAGGCTCCATCACTGTGACAAGCTGGTGAAGCCTCAGAGGGAAGCCCAAGAGAGGTCAAATAGGGCTGCTGTCCCCAGCTAGCACGAGCGTGTCTCCAGGGGGTAGCTCACCAGCTTTGAGGACAGCCTGAAGCACAGGGGCTTTTCCCAGCCACCTTGGCTCGCTGCCCTCCTCTGTCATGCGAGGGGACCTCTGGCACATGAGGCTTTCTAGGATGTGGCAGGGCAGGAGGGATCCGGGTGGCTTGTCCCTCTGCTCAGGTTATTCCCAGCCCAAATCTGCAGTGTGCCAGCGATCTCAGCGGTGATGCTCACCCAGGCAGGGCTGGGCAAAACTGGTGCAAACCCCCTGCCCACGCATTGCCCACCTTCTCCTCAGGCAGGTGGGTCTCCAGTGGCTCTTGAAGCCCATCACGGGGAAGGGAACACCCCGGTCCCTCTCCAGTGCCGCCTGGGTCCCCCAGCCTCCCCTGTGCTGGGGGGGACCTACAGGAGTGATTCAGGAGGAGGAGCTGTGTGCCAGCATGTTGACTTTCTCCTGCAAACTCACGGCTGGATAATCACCACGTTTTTAATTAAATGTGTTTATTAAAAAAAGAAAGAAGGTTTTCAATCCCTCTCTGCAGAGATGCAGGGGGTTCACGGGATTGTTGCAGGCAGGAATGATAAATATGTTAACTGGCTGGGTAATAACGGAGGGCAGTCCAGGCTGAATGAAGTTTGGGATGGGGAGGGGTGATGGGGAGCAGAGAATTCAGCTTGCAAGTCTCTGACCCTTGTAAAATTTCGTTAAACTGTAAATTTGGAGTTACCACAGCCTGGATTGTTTGCAGGGATATCTGTGTTCCTGCTGCCTCTTTCTTCTTTTTTTCTTTCTTTTTTTCTCTTTATTTCTTCTTTTTTTTTCTTTCTTTTTCTATTTCTTTTTTTTTCGTTCTTCTTTCTTTCTTTTTTTTTTTCCTTTCTTTCTTTTTGAGGCTGTGTTCTCATCCCCTATCCCAATTCCCGTACATGAAGACAGCCTGGAAAGGTCATACCACCCATACTCCGGGGGGAGATGGATATATTCCTGTGGGAGCTGAGTGCTTTGGAGAGGAGCCAACACACCCAAGGAGCTTCAGCCCAGAGGAGGGTTTTGTTGTGTGTGTATGTGTGTGCGTGTGTGTGCGCGTGTGTTTTTCAACAGCTCTAAGCATTCAAGCCTTGTTTTTCCTATTCGGCACTACGGATTATGGATGAATAAGCATAAAGATATCCAGGCAACATTAAAAAAAAACAACCCTCTACCATATCCAATCTCTTAATACAGTCTTGGCTTTGTGGAGTCCAATGCTGGGTTATTTACCCAATAACTGAGTTTCCTTTCTGATTATTCACATCACTCCAGGCACATTCAGGGTTTCAGAACAGCTCAACGGGAGCAGAAACTCCTCTTTTTCTTTTTTTTCCTTTTTTTTTTTTTTTTTTTTTTTTTCCCCTCCTCAGCTCATTTGAGCAGTGGCTGATGAAGATGCAGTGATTTCACATCAAGCTTCCCCAGGCCAGGATGCACCTCTGGGGACATACAGGGCTGCAGTGGAACAGCCCACGTGTCTCTCCGATTTTTGTCTGCCTGGTTTGTGTCAGCCTGGCTGTGGGGAGGCATGGTGCCTATTTTTTGGCCAAATATTTTCCCCTCAACACTAGCAATAGGCACAGATGAACTGGGGGATGCAAGGAGGACCCTGATGATGCCATCTCCCATGGTGCTGCCACATGTTGCCACTTGTAATGGGGCCATTGCCACATCGGTGTAAAGACCGTCCTCTTCCTCCTTAGACACAAAGGAGGGCCTGACCTCCTCCAGCTTAGCTCCATGCCTAGAGCAAGTCTGGCCAGTTTCTCCCAGTGCTCTGCATGTTCCAAGGCCCCATGGCCCCAATTTACACCCAAGGAAAGTTGCCCAGAAACTTCCTGTTGGTTGAGAAGTCCTAGCTTGAACCCATTGGCTCCTGTCACCTCTGGCTGGATTAGACAGGAGGCAAGAAAACTCTGCTGGTAACTTGGGGCAGGGGAGTTTCTGCTGGGCATGTAGCCTGGGTTGTCTTGACATTGCCATTTCTGCCTTCTTTTTCCCAAAGGTCCTTGCTGAAGATGTGCTTTTCCACCAGCCTCCCCACACAGGTAGGTGCCATGGCAGCAGACAAGCATTCAGCCTTGGTTTTTTTTCTCTTTTGGGTCTAGAACTCCATCCGGCACAACCTCTCCTTGAACAAGTGCTTCATCAAGGTGCCCCGGGAGAAGGGTGAGCCAGGGAAAGGTGGGTTTTGGAAGCTTGACCCCCAATACGCCGACCGGCTCAAGAACGGCGCCTTCAAAAAGCGGAGGATGCCCCCAGTGCAGATCCACCCGGCCTTCACCAAAACAGTCCAAGAAGAAGCACAGTGCGTTGCAAGCCCGGCCGCTTCGGCTTGCACCTCCAGTAATGTCCTCAACGTCAACATGGAGTCACAGCAGCTGCTGAAAGAGTTTGAAGAAGTCACCGGTGACCAGAACTGGAATCCAGTCAATGGCAAAGCAGGGCAGAAGCGCAAGCAGCCCTTGCCCAAGCGAATGACCAAGGCGTCTCGGCTTTCCAACTCTGCCTTGCTGACCCAGGAAGAGCAGACCGAGCTGGGATCTCTAAAAGGTGACTTTGACTGGGAAGCTATCTTCGACACCAACCTGAATGGAGACTTCTCCACATTTGGGGATCTGGACCTCACGCCTCCAATCAGCCCCATAACACGTGACCTGGACTTGACGGTACATGGGCACCACATCGACTGTGCCCAGGGGCAGGAGCAGGTCCTCACCGAATCCGACCAGAACAACTTGGACTTTGATGAAACCTTCATGGCCACTTCTTTCCTGCAACATCCCTGGGATGAAGGGACAAATGATTACCTCTCCAACTCAGTCAACATGGAGCAGTTGTTTGACCTCAATGACACCTCTTTGCCAGCAGATGTGAGCGACTGGAGCAGTCTGGCGTCCCTCTTATAGGAGGCCAGTCACCATTCAAAGCTCACACAGACTTTAGTAGGATGCTCCCCCCATGCTGCTGGGACTTAAAAGGGACAAGATTTTCTAGAGACAGAGACATCTACAGGGACATTTACCAGCTTCATTGTAAAATTATTCACAGAAACACGAGGGGGGAGAAAAAAACACCACCACAGAAACTGCTTGATATATTTTTAAAGGACACATCAGAAGTCTCTAGTCCATGAGTTTCCTCAAGAGAAGAAATATAAAGCTACTTATTTTTTTACTTTTAAAGGAAGAAATGTGAATTATCATATTTTTTTTTCCGTGGAAATGGACACGGCATATGTGCCTTCAGGGCTAAAGGAGAGCACCTGCTAAATCCCATCTAAGACATGAGATTCCTGGTGGCTTAGGACTCAATAGACTAAGTGCAATTTCCTCACCTCTTTGTCTCTCCATTTCTCTCATTCCTTTTTCTGTCTAGAGTAGTTGGTAGGTATAGTGTGATAATTAGCTAGCAAGCAAATAGAGGTCCCTTCTGGATTCTCTGAGTTCAACCTCCCTCCTGAATTGTGCCTAGGGAAGAAGAAAAGGTTTATAAATTCAGCAAGTCTGCCTCTTTAGATGTTTTTATATAATCTATTATATATTATATATTCAAAGAAACCTATATTTTTAGCACTAGAATTTCTTAATAGTGGGGGGGATAGGGGAAATGCAGTTTGGGAGTTTTATATTTTCACTGTTTAAAGGCTTGGGTTCGCTGTTCTGTAAACCAAGACCACGCGAGGGAAGATTCCTGCAGCAGCAGCAACAGTTTTTTTTAAGGATCCAGGAATTGGCCCCAGCAGGAGAGAAGCAGCAGGGACCAGGACGCTCCCAGAACTGGCTTTCGTCTTTTTTGTACCCAAAATCCTTGCTGCGCTTGCTGAAGGGTCTAGACCACCATAAACCCTCTTTGTCTTTCACCAGCTGACATAGCCCCTCTCTGGTTTTTTTGGTTCAAGACTGTTGCTCTCCACTTCTTTTGCTCATCCATCAGGTTCCGAGAGGCTGCCAGGGCAACGCAGGACCCCGATTAAGGAGCCATAAGGAAAACACCATGGCATGGCCATCAGCTGGTGGTGATGGGGTCACTCCACATCGAATGCTCCCAGGTGAGACTGAGGAGGAAAGATTCAGGCTCCATCCAGGAGCTCAGGCCAAAGACTGTGTGTGCAACGGGCTCTGGGGATGGCAGTGGAGATGAAGTCCCATCCAGCCAGGAGCAGCTCATCAGCCGGGAGAGCTGCCAGAATTGACACAAACTGAAGCTTTGGCCCTTTGGCTCAGTGTGCAGTGAGAGCGTGGCAGGGTCTCTGCAAAGTAGCTCAGAAACATTTTGGGAGCAGAGCCAAACTCTGCTGAAACTTGACTTGAAGCTCTCGAGAACTGGATTCTTCACCTCTCCTTCGCTGTAGGTTATTAGAGGTAGAGTAGCCATTAGGTAGGAGTAAGTAGAAGCTGTAGTTTTAATGGTGTGTCTTAGACTTGCTGAAAAATGGAAGATTGTAAAGAGTTTCTTTTTTGGTTACAAAAGCACTTAGAACCTTTAATGTGAGCAATATAATTTAGTGAGAGTACAGTTGTAGTGTAAGAATCAATAAACAAGCCTTAAAAAAATATAAATTACCCTTGGAGTACTTTGCAACCAAATTTGGGGAGAGGGTTGGAGCCATGGAGGTGGGAGTGCAAGTCCTGCATCCCCCTGGTAAAGCGTGGGACAGGCTGAGAACCAACATCTTCAGCTCATGCAAACAGCAGAGCTGGGGCTGCTGCTTTGCTCAGGTGCCAGCGTCTGAAGTCCCCTGGGATGCCACCGCACAGCTGGGGCCAGTGTCCCGGGGCTGGGGAGTGAGGGCCATGTGTCTGGGGTCTTTGGGGGTCGGTGTAGGTGTTTATATCTGTATTGGTGATGCTTCTTTTTATTTGTTGTTTTTGTTACATTTTCCTGTTTTGAGGCCTCTATACTGATGCTGAAGAACTGCAGAGATATGTGTGCAATTTAACCTTTTTCATGGAAAGTTATTTACAAATTAAAAAAAAAGAAAGAAAAAAAACGGAGAAGAAAAAACCCTTTTGCTTCCTTGTTTCCCTCCAGCACCGCCTGGCTCTGTCTGATCCTCTCCCCTGGAGGTAGGGGACATCTCACCAGCCCAGGCCTGGTTGTACACCCAGCCCTAGTACATGGGTGCTATCACCCACCTCTGCAGCAGCACAGCAATTCCCCGCAGGGAAGCTGAAGCACAAACCACCACCTGCGTGGCGATGGTTGCACACTGCCTGTGCGGCACGAGGGTGTCCTGGTGTCCCGAGTTCTGGGAGCTGCTCCCAACCCCTGAAGCATCCTTCCGTGCCCCTGTGGGGAGCTCCTGGGGGTGACGTGCTGTGACTGCCTGGGACTATCCCTCTGCTTGTGCCATGTCCCCATCCAGCCCTGTAGATGCCCTGAGAAACACAAGTGGCTCTGGAGCCCTCCTGGGTACAGGGTGGCGAGAGGAGCTGCACAGAAGTCACAGGAATAGCCGAGCCCTCGCGAGGCCAATTACATCGAGGAGCGGTTGGGCTCCACCAAGGCAGGGAAGAAAAGCAGCATACACTCAGCTGGCAGCCCAGCCAGCACAGGCAGGGCAGGGGGCGGCGGGTCTGGGGGCAGCAGGTTTGGGGAGCTCCATGGGGAAGGCAGGCTGGCTCAAGGTTGCGGGGCTGGCCATGGGTACCTCTCTGTGCCCACACAGCCCTTCCAGTCTCCCCAGCACATGAGGAGCACCCTATCACCTCCCCAGTGATCTACTGGATCCCATTGGAGACCAGGCACTGCAGCAGTCAGCCCCAGGGCTGCCCATTTGCTCTGCAGTGGTCACAGCTGCTCCCAATCTGGCCAATCTCAACCCAAAATAAGGGCTGGGCTCACTGCAGAGGCTAGTCTTGGCTTGTGTGTGCTCTGTGCTGGGAGTGCAGGATGCAGCCCTTGGGATGAGGTAGGGTTAGCCCTGTGGGGGACAGCTTTGATGTGTCTGGGGGGGCAACTTTGGAAGCAGATCTGGGCTCTCCCTTCAGCTTGGCAACACTGGGGACCATGAACCCTAAAAGGCAAGAAGGAGTCCCCTGTCCTGGCTTCTACTCTCAGGTCCCCGTTGGTAGCACTGGGGGACCTGCTCTCCGCTTCGCCCTGGAAGCGGTGGCACTGGCAGGGCTGCAAAAAGCTGGCAGTCCCCTTGTCCCTTGGTCCACTTATTTATTTTGTTTTGCCAGGCACAAGTGTGTAGTTTCTGTTTTTAAACCCCCCTGGAAAAAGAGAGCCCCCAGCACCCCCACCCTTCCAGGGGACTGAAAAAAACAACCTTGCCAGGAAAAAATATTCCAGCCTGCTGGAGCCAGTCGAGGGTTTTAAAGTGAGAAAGGGTGAATATAAAGGAGGCACCAGGCGAGGCCTGAAACAACCTCGTTTTGTTCAGCTTCTGAAAGCAACAAAACCAACTCGAATGTGATTTTTTTTTTTCTTTCAATGAGATGGTTTGGTGGGGGGGGTTATTTTTTAAGCAGCAGCCAGGAGGTGCACAAGTGGGGGTGTTGTGGGGTGGGAGCATCGCTTCCCGTGTGCGTGGAGGCAGGCAGGACACCATGCGGCTGCCCACACAAAGCCCGTGTGTGCTTGGGGCGAAGCACGGTGCCAGGAGGGAGGTCGGGACCCGGCAGCACCCGGCCTGCCCGGGCTTGCCGGTGGCAGCGGGGTTGCAGCCTGTGGCTGGGGCTGGTCCAGCCCTGCGGGCTGCCCCGGCTCGCCCGGCACAGGGGCGGTGGTGGGTTGGGGATGCCTGAGCTGGCGGCATCCCCCCTGTTCTACATGCGGGCAAAGTATCATGCAATGAAAACCAAGACCACTGCAGCCCAGAGCCAGCTGCGTTTTGGGGCATCCTACCACCAGCACGAACCAAAGAGGGTTTGGGAAGCACCCAGCTCCAAAAACTCCCTGCAAACTCAGCCTTCGCAGCCTCACCCAGGTCCTCCCCCAGCCAGTTATTAAGCACACGGCAATTATTCCTTTATTATTTATTTCTGCTATTCCCCCAGCCATCCCCTCATCCATCATCCCTCCCTGATGGGCAAACATTGACACCTCAAACCAATCTCCTGTTCACAGAGGGGGAAAAAATATACACATAAGCCCTTCTTTTCTCTCCTTTTCTTGCCGTGTCTTTCTTTCCCCTCCATTGAGTGCGGGGCTGGCACGGAGCCATTCTGGCAACAGCCGGCTTTCACTTGCTAATCATCCTAAATATTGAAAATCAACGCCTAGAATAAACAGCTCAAAGATTGGGGCCATCTCTGCTCTGTTTGGAAATGCTAATCTCACTGCCTTTTGTTTTCCTTGTGTGGATTTGGTGCTGTGCGTTTGGAGGAGGTCACAGCTCACAGGTTCTTCCTCCACTCCCAGATTTTCCTTTTTTTATTTTTTTTTTATTTTTTTCCCCCCTCATCGTGAAAAATTCAGCTCATTTTAACGTCCCAGGCTGGGATAGCCGGAGCAGTGAGGGGCGGGAGAAGGGGGAGACAGGATGGAGGAGTGTAGGGAATGGACTCGCCTTGCATAGCAATGAATGAACCTCCAAAGTTAGGGGAAAAAACAGGTTCCCAAACATGCATCCAGGAATTCACATGGATAAGAAATCTTATGGGAGCTCCATCCTTGGTACAGCAGGTCCCCAGGGGGGACAGGGATGGGGATGGCATCAGGGCAGCCTGGCCCCCAGCCCTGCAATGAGGGGCAGAGCTTGGGAACAGCTCAGGGACCCCCTGCCCCTGTGACACTGATTTTTAGAGGGTTTTATATCTGAGGGGATGGAAGTGACATAGCAAACCCCAGGCAGGCTGTGATGGGCTCCGGGACTGGACCCCGATGTCTTTGCCTGGAGGGATCAGGCTGGATGCAAACACCTTTCTGTGGGGTTGCAGGGGCTCTGGGAAAGGTGGCTTTGAGAACAGAGAGGGGGCAAAGCCCCGTTTCTGCTTTTCCAGCAGTGACCTTGTACTGCTAGCAGAGCCCAGTGGGACTATGTGGCATTCACACAGCTTGGATGGCTTACAGCATCCTGATGGGGAAACCGAGGCAGGGCAAGGCGATGGTCTGATGTGGACCAGAACCTGATTATCTGGGCAGCATTTTTGGAGCATGTCGGCACCCTTGTGTTTTTGGCCATGTTTATGGGCCATGTGCAGGGGGTGCACCCTCTGGCACCAGGGAGCCCATCCAGCAAAGCTCCTCTCTGGTGTCTGCCTCCCTCCGTGCCCCGGGCAGCCCCAGGACGGGTCAGTGGGCTGTTGCCAGCAGCCGTTCCCGGCGGCGCGGCTGGCACAATGCGCTGGCAGGCCGGGGCTTGCCCTGCGGTGGGGGGAGTGCTGGTGGCCGCTCGCCCGAGCCACAATGCAACAGCCCCTGCGTAAATGCCGTCACGAGGAGATGCTCGGAATGCTGCCCCTTCCTCCTCCTCCTTCTCATCCCCACCATCTCCCCAGCACATGCCCGGGTAGGGGGCTGCAGCCCCGCAGGGCTCCTGCTCCTCCAGCCCAGCCTCTGCCACTGCAAGTGGCCCTCGCAAGCGGGGGGACGCATCCAGCCCCTGCAGTGGAGGGGCTGAGCTGCCAGAGCAGTGCCAGCATCGCCTCCTTCTTTGGGAAACCACGTCACGCCGAGGTCGAAACTTGGCCAGTTTGCAAACAAGCACCGCGGCCACGGGGATTTCTTTACAAAGGCTGTTTTTTCAGGTGATTTATTTCCAGGTTTGGAGCATTAGGGCCACCCCACATCCTAAGACCTTTTTTCTTTTTCACTGCCATCAGGACAGTGAGAAACTCGCTTTAGAAATCCAATGCAAACACCCTCCTTTGGTGTCTGACTCCAGGGGATGGGCCTTAAACGCCTCCCAAAAAGGTGCAAGCAGGGGCAGGCTGCAGGTTCTGCACCCTACAGATGCAGCTCACCCATGGGTGCTGCTGCAGGCAGAGCTGGGCAGCAAAGGTAGCACAAGGGTGCATTTGGGGAATGGCCCAATTTGGGGCAACATGAGCATAAGCCCCAAATATCTGGAGGTTATGGATGGGGCCAGCCAGGCTGAGTGGCGTGGGGACATTGGGTGCGGATCCCCCAGGATGCTCCCATCCTGCGCACAGGGGCTGCTGGGTTGGAGGCCGGCGCAGGCAGCGGGAGGGCTCCGGGGTATTACGAGAGGTGGGTGTTGACCTAGAAATCGCAAAGAATTTGGCCTGGCATCGTGCTGGCGGGCAGCGTGCCAGCCTGGCAGCCGAGGGAAGCACAGCTCCACTCTGAAACGGCGTTCCTTTTCCCTGTGCCTAGCCGGGAGAGGTGATTGCCATCTGCCCTGGGAAATCTGTGGGCATTTTGGGCTCACTGGTGTCAAGGGGTGGGACACTCGTTGCTCCTAGCAGAGGCATCACTGGCTGAGCGTGAGCTGAGGATTTGGTTTTGCTCCTTTGGGGAGTGCATACTCCAACCCAGCACAGGGTCGGTTCTGATTCCCGGCTGGGGAAGGGGGGAAGCAGACCTGCATGTGCTGGGGGGAGTAATGCTCCATCTTGGCAGCTTTTGGTTACGAGACACATTAACAGGCAGGAATGTGCAAACATCCAAAGGTCGGAGCTGTGCGGTGGCAAGGCATCTGTGGCGGTTCCAGCCCCCGGGAGCGCAGCAGGCAAAGGCAGGACCCCCATGCCCCGCTGCAGGCAGAGAGGGATGGTGGAGGAGGATCTCCTCTGCACAGGGCTCATTGGACCTGCACCCCTTGGTGGACACAATGGCCTCACCGGGTGGCTCCTTGCCGGCCCTGGGGTCACCGAGCACATTCCTGCAGAGGGGTCAGGGCCAGCTGCAGCCCTGCACGGCCTCCCTGTTCCCGTCACGTGGGGGGATACACGCCTGACACCGACCCGCATGGCAAACACCCCCCTTCCTTCCCCAGCAACGTGACGTAGAGAGAAAATGAGCATCGTCCCCAGCCTGGCCCCCAGCTCACGACATACAGTGCCCCGTAGTTCCTCCATCCCCAGGACCGACACTCCTGGTGCACATACACACATCTCACCTATCCCAAACCCAGCTGGGAACCTCAGGTCCTGCTCTAGGGAGGAGACGAAGGGCTTGGCCATGTGCTGGGTGGCACCATGTTCATCCCCAGTATGTGCCAGCTCCTTGGTGGCCCAAAGGGCTTGGCTGGAGGAGGGGGTCTCTGCCCTGTTCCCCCCACTCCAGCAGAGTGCTAAGTAAACAGTGACGAGGGGAACCTCGTTAATCCTGGTCATTCATTTACAAAAAGCCATTTAGAGCTGGCTATGCAGGCAGTTATCAGAGCACAGGGGAGGTTTTCCCAGCAGGACCTTAATTCCCTTCGCAAATAAAGCAGGAGGGAGGGAGAGCACAGCTTGTGTCTGTGATGGATGAGGGCTTGGGGGGACTTCTGGGGCCAGCCTTCAAGGGGTTGATCCCCACGAACCCCCTTCCTGCAAGGAGCAGAGGATCGTTGAGGGATTCCCCATTAGGTGATCGCTTGGGTGCTGTTTCAGTGCAATTGCTGCTATGCCGCATCCTTTCCCTGGAGCAGCAAGGCTGGCGTTGTCCTTCTCAGTGCTGCATGGGAAGGACTGGGAAGCTGCAGGAGCCCAAACGCCAACTCTTGTCCCACATGGACCCGGTTTTCTGGGAACACTGTGCATCCCTACGGCACATCACAATGCTCTGCACCCAGGTCAGGATCAAAGTGAAGCCGGTGGGGCTTGGAGACATTACCAGGGAGGCTGGTAAGTCCTTTGGTGGATTTGCTCCCATCTCATCCCTTCAAGTTCATGGGCACGGCAACAGCCAGGGTGCGTGCCTGCGCGCATCCCATGCCCTGTCTGTGCACGCTTGCTCTCTCTTCCAGGGGCTCTCCCCTTTTAACCCCACCTGGAAGGGAAAGTTGGGGACTCCTCAGCCAGCTCAGAGCTCCTGGTTTTTCTGGCTGAAGATTAATCTGGCTAAAGATTAATCGCTTTTTCTATCCGGCTGACCTAAGGGGAGACAGAATAGGCAGCGTCTGGGGAGGAGGCGAGGGCAGTGCCATCGGCGACGGTGTTCCCACGCGTTCTTGCAGCCTGGGGCACCGGCGGGTCACACCACAGGGGCACACAGCCCAGGACGGCCCTTCAGCCCATAATGAAAGTTTTGTAATTTTATGTTAATCCCGGCTCCTCCGTACTCTGATCTCTCTCCTCTCCCACATCAAATGCAAAGCCCTTTTGGAGGCTCCTGGCTGTATTAATCTTGTTTTGCCCTCATTGCCACATGCTGCGTGCCTCGCAGGCAGCTCCCGTGGCTCGGGGAGTGCCGCTGCCCTGTCGCGTCCTCACTGTCCCCTCTGTGCAGGAGTGGGATTAACCCCACCAGTGGGAAGCAAGGGCAAGCATAATTCATTTTTTGCAATAAAATGACTATTTTTTAAGCAGGAACTGTTCCTGGGGTGAGCAGTACCAAGCCACAATGCAGGGGACAGAAAGTCCCTGCTTTGAGAGCTATTATTAATTGAATTTATCCGCATCTTGTCAAGATTACACCTTTTGTTCAATGACATTTGCAACCATGAAGGCAGCCAATAGAAATGTGGATTTGAGGGACACCTGGGTCTTTCCAGTGACTCGGAGCCAAGACCTGAGCAGGCAAAGCAAAGCCCCTCCCTGCCTCAGTTTCCCCACCTGCAAATCAAGTTGATTCTCTTTTCTGCAGCGTTTTGGGTGACCAACGCCCTGAACATCTCGTCCTCAGACAGAAGCCACTGTCACGTCCTCGTGAGCAGGAGCCACTTCCTCATGCCTGTGGCAGCGAAAACCCCTGTTGCCGAACAACGGGGCCATGACGTTGTTTGAACCCCAGGGCCTCCACACCCCAAAGGTGTTGGGCTCCGATCTGATCCTGTGTCTTGGGTTTCGGAGCACTGGAACCAGCTTTGCTTGGCAAATGCTGCAAAAGGGGCTCCTTAGCTCTCGTTAGTACACCAAAGCCCCAACTGAATATTGCACCGAGGATGCAATGCTTATTCAGCCGTGCTGGCTGCGTTTTCTGCCTTCTGTGCCCATGCAGATAGTGAGCGCAGCCACCTGGATGAAAATCCCTTCTCTGGGGGAGAAAAAGGGTCTTTTTCTCCCTGTTCCATCTCATGGAGGGAGAAGCAAAGGGTGACTCAGCATTCCTCTGCAGCGGCTCCTGAGTCACCACGTTTGACTTTCATTGACCGCGGCAGCTTTGGCGCGGAAAACAATTCCTCCTGGGCTTGTGGGGACCCTGCGGCTGGCGGTCTGCAGGGCGGGAAGAGTGGCGCGGCCACGGCGTTCCGGCGGGAAGGCGGCGGGATCAGGATTGCCTCGGAGCTGCCATTCCGCTGGCTGCACCCACCGCTGCAGAAACAGCGAGCAGTGAGCTGATGGGGCTATTTACAGCCTAGAGATCCCGGGTGTGCTTTGTGCCCTTTTGCACTGTATTTTAACACACGTTCAAACTGCAGTGTTTCTTCCCTTTCTTTTTCATTTTACCAGAAATAACCCCTGCTGCTTTGACTCTTTGCATTTGACCAGCAAGCCAGGGTTTTTCTGCTGCCTCCCCTTGGATGTGGCGTTGCATTTTGCGTTTGCACAGACTCTGGCAGTTTTCACACAATTTATTGGCAGACTGACCTTCTGTACATTTATTCACTCTCTACTACCCAGCCTGGCAGCTGGGATGTGGACTGGGTGCCTCTATCCCAGCTCCCCCTCTTTGCTCTGAGGGCTCAGTCACCCCATGAAAGGGTGAGGAAGCCTTTTCGCTGGCTTTTCAGGAGATACATAGCACTACACAGGGGAGCACACACAATTGTTCCCCAGGCTCAGCAAGGGGAGATTTCCTTTTGGCTCTGGCTGCCCTTTGAATGAGGGGGTGAGCATTAGCAGAAAGGGCATGGATTGCTATAAAAAAAGAGATGGCTCTGCTGTACAGGGGGGAAAAACCTTCCCAATCACACCAGCCCAGTGGGGAAGAGCACAGGAGATGCTGGGCGCTGACCCTGGACAGGGATTTTTCTCTCTTATACCCACAGAACATGATCCCCTCTAGCAGGTGTCCCCATAAAACATGGGCAGGCAATCATGGCCGGGCAATGTCACACATAGAAAACACAGCACCCTGGCTCTGCATCACCACTCGCAGCAGCCAGAGCCCCAGCACAGCTGTTTGTAGCATGATAAGGTGGGTTATGAAATGCACTGAAGTTGTTGAACAAAAGAAGACCTTCGGGGCCTTTCCAGAGCCCAGGGTGGTTTGACAAGGGGAAGATGGATGGGCACACGCCAGTCCCTTCGCGTGGCAGGAGCCTTGCCTTGGAGCAGCACAAGACGGCGGGAGGCTGGGACTGTCTGTACTGATAAAACCAGCTCCCTGCTCCAGGCTGGACATGGTTTATGAGGATGCAGAGCCTCATAACTGCCCAGTGTGTGATAAACCCAGCCACTTCCATCTATGCTGCAGCAGGGAGAAGGTGGCAGCTTCCCTGTAGTGGTAGCCTTTCTTTCTGGAAAAATGGATGCAGGACAGGGGTAGAGTGAACTGCACTCCTGCAAACACCTATATTTGCATAATTCATATTCAAATTTCTGTAATTTCATTTCCCTGGGCCCAAACCCCTATAATCTTCCTCCACACCTTGCTTCACCCCCCGGGTGTGTGGCAGAGTGGGCCTGGGCCTGGCCACCCCAGCAGCTCAGCAGGGGTGAAGCTGGGTGGCTTTGGACCTCCGTCAGGACCCCGTGTCCTGTGGGGACGTCGCTAATACTGGGGTTGGAGGGGTTCGGCTCGGCCAGGCCGTAGTGAGGATGGTGGGCTTGGGGAAGCAAGCCTGCCCTGAGAGAAAGGGAGAGCCACGCTGGGACCCGCCACACTTCCAACATGGCGGCGCAGCCTGCCCGCCACTCCCAACCTGGCCGTTACGAAGGGCAGTGCGCATGCGCCTGTTCCCCTCTAAGACAACGGCGCATGCGCCTCACGGCTGGTGCCTTTCCGGCCCCTACTTAAGTAGAGGCCACTCTCTAGATGGCGGTTGGCCTTGCCGCGCATGCTCAGTGTGTCTTGCCGCTCACAAGATGGCGCCGCGGCAGTGACGGCGGGCAGAAGAGGGTGTCTGCAGTGGGACTGAACGGAGGAGTGCGGCCCCGGCGCCCCGCGGCAGGATGATCCCCACCGAGGAGGTGTCGGCCCGCAGGAGGGAGATCGAGGGCAAGCTCAAGCAGGTGGGAGTGGGCTAGGGACTTGCTGCGGGCCCTGCCGGGGCTCTGGGCTTGGGCCTGCGCCCGCAGCCCCAGCGCGTTGCGTGGGAGAGGGGGCTGGGAGCTGGCCTGGAGGTCCCCACCGGACCTGGGAGCGTCCCGGGACCCCCTAAGGGCCTGTTCACCTCACTCCGGGCCTGGCAGTATCCCCAGGCCTCCTTCAGGGCCTAGGGCTCTGGTTTTCAGGGTCAAGGGGTATCTCTGCCCCCCCCCCCCCAGTTTGGGCCTGGGTCCTCCCTCTTAGGGCCTGGTAGCTTCTGGGTGCTCTCCCTTGAGGTCCTCGGGTCCAGCCTGTGAGGCTAGCCCTTGCAGGCTGCTATTTCCCCCTGACCTCTGAGCTTTGGTGACTTGAAAACAGCCCTTGGTGGTTGCTTTGTGTTGGCCACTTGAGTTCATGGCCGCGCGTGGGATTTGGATGGTGCCTGTGCAACACCTGTGTAGTGCTGTGGCAGGGAATCGTGTGGTCTGGGTCAGTGTACCTCTGTGTTAAAGGTGTTAATTTTATATTAACTTTTGTTGTGCTAAGGCTTGTGGGCTCACGGTATCAAAGGGAAATGAGTAATCCATAAAAACCTCACTCATTAGGTTATGTGTCTCTCACCTTGGGTCAATTGCCCTGATTTCTGTTAAGAGGTGGCATATTAAGATATGGCCTCAGGTTCAGACCAAACACGGTTTGCTGCAGTGTTTACCAGCACTTACAAAAACCTACATGTAATGTTTAGCGACTTAAATGCTTAGTGTTCAGTACTGAAAACTATTTTTTCGTCCTACTGACAGGAAGAAGAAACTTTGTCTTTTATCAAAGAGAGCCTTGAGAAGAGTGACCAGCTTACAAAGAACATGGTAAGGAGGTCCTTGAAGTTCAGCCCTCATGTTTGCCCTGGGTTTACTTTTTCTTAGGAGAATCCGTTTTCAAGGCTGTCATTGTGCCCATCTGAGGAATACAGAGTAATGAACCACTTGCTCTGCATCTGTGTTTTACACTTCAGTGGCTGGGCAAAGGGGAAGACTGATGAACGTTTCAATCCTAAGCTTCTCTCCTGGGGAGATGAGGGCTCATATGAGCTGTTGGCCTTGTCTCTTCGCAGTCTGTCCTCTCTCTCGGGAAGAGGTATTAATAGACCCCAGACTAGTTTGTGTAACAGCATCATGTTATTGCTTCATAAAGTCAGGCCTTGTTTGGAGTTTTATTTTGGGAGTGTTCTGTTGAAGAGGTAGAAAATAATGGTTGTGCTGTAATTGCTCGTAAGCCCTCAGCTGGTGTATTATGTCCAGTTTTGGGCTCAGTACTTTAAGAAAGTCATAGAGGCACCCAGAGAAGTGTGGAAAACATGACATAGGAGTGAATCTTGAAAGAATTACATTTTGGCCTAGAAGAGATGACATTAAGGCACCCTTTATGAGCTTACTAAGGTTTTGCACCTTTCAGAAGCAATATTACAGTCCCTTTAAAAACCCAAATGTCTATGATGGAAAAGAAGGTTCTCATTATACTGATCCTGTGCCTCCATGTCATGCATCTCATGTTTGCGTTTTAGTGGTATGGAGCAAAGTGGCTGCTGGTTTATGCTTTTGTTGCTCCTTTTTACCTAGGATACCTCCAGGCAGTTCCTGTGGATTTGTTTTCTGCTGTCAAATAAAATTTTGCTCCTCCTTAGTACTGTCTTGGAACATTATCTTCATGCTTTACAAACATTTAATTAAAGATTGGCCTATCTCTGTATGGCAGGTGATGCGTTTTGTGATTATTAACAGAAATTAGGACATAGAGCCTAAGGAGCCATGGCAAGTTAGTAGTAGAGCTCAAAAAGAGAAGCTGGGACCTTAAGGTCCCTGATTGCCCTGTTCTAACTGCTACCCTACTGTATGAATCCATGTGGAAGGATGTCTTCAGTTCTCTGTTTCTCTCTTGGCGTGTAGGTTTCTATCCTCTCCTCCTTTGAAAGTCGTCTGATGAAGCTGGAGAACTCAATCATCCCTGTCCATAAACAGACAGAGAACCTGCAGCGCTTGCAGGAGAATGTGGAGAAGACCCTGTCCTGCTTGGATCACGTCATCAGTTACTACCATGTGGCTAAGGACACAGAGAAGATCATAAAGGAAGGGTGAGTGGAGCAGCTAGATCTTGCTGGGGAGCTTCATCCTACTGAACCTCTGGGGTAGAGGTAGGGGAGCTGACTCTACATGCTCATCATAATGTTCTTGTACTCTTCCCACACTCGTTCCCCACCATCAGTCCACAATAAAGCTGCCTGACTTGAGCTTCAGCAATCCCCAGAGGGCAAAGTCTGCTCAAACTCTGCATTGGTGTCTCTTCCAGGTTTTGCAGACATGCTGCCATATGAATCTCATGAGCATTGGTGGCTTCTCTTCTTTCCTCTGCCCTTTTCCCAAAGGTTCTTCCTGCCCTGTTGATGTTGTTGCTGCATCCAGGATGAATTGGAACTGTTCTGGAGCCTGCTTTCAGTCTCCAGGAGGGTGTTGTGATGGCGCTTCTCTGGGATGGGATGTGCAGCTTCCTCTACCTTCCCATCAGGGCCTGACTGGGAGAGGAAGGCAAGGCTGCAAGTTGTGTGCTGCTCAATCATCAATACTTCTGCACTTGCTGTGTGGATTGGGTATTCTGCTGTGGCACTGAGTGGAGGCAAAAGGGAATCCCATGATCTCCTCCTAGTTGAAGAAAAGGGAATTGAAATTTTCCTTGTTATTTTTATCCCGAGTTTGGTCTGGTGCTTTCTTGATATCTTCCTTCTTTGCTTCTTGGGGCACTGCTTTTTATTTTTGGTTTTATTTTCAGCCCCACTGGGAGGCTGGAGGAATACTTGAATTGCATGGACAAAATCCAGAAGGCAGTAGAATACTTCCAGGACAACAATCCAGACAGCCCAGAGCTGAACCGTGTGGTAGGTTGTGGGTCTGGAACCTGGCATGGGTGAGAGAGGGACAGATGCAGCCCTGCTGCTCGCTCTCTTGCTGCGAGAGGCTGACAGGCTTGCTGCCTGGTGAAGGAGGTGATTGGGCACAGCTGAAGAAACTATTGTTTTGGCTTCTGTTTAAGTCTGTGTTCAGCAGTGTTTCTGCTTGTGGCATTTTGCTCTTTCTATGCATTGTGCCAGTAGGACTTCTGAAAGCATATCTTGCACATGTGCTGAAGTTGATTGAACTCCTACTCCTCCTGAGTAGGTCTTGTCAGTCCTTCAACTGCTTGAGCAGAATGGGAGGTGTGTTTAAATCCCACCTGAAGACTGAGCAACTCCCAAGCATTTTTTTAAATTTAATTAGCTTTAAAAGTCTCTTAGTTACAGGCGTTGTTGGAGTTTGAAGCATGCGGTACTTGACGGTGGTTAGAAACGCTGCAGAAAGTACATTCTTATGCAGAAATACTTGTGAGTGACTGAATCCTGAAGCCCTGTGATGCTTCTGTTCTTCTGCTGTTTTGTGCCAGAAATCCCTCTTTGAGAGGGGCAAGGAGTCCCTGGAATCAGAGTTCCGCAGCTTGATGACACGACACACCAAGCCAGTCCCACCTATCCTCATCCTGGACCTCATCAGTGGGGATGATGAAATGGAGACTCAGGAGGAGATGTCTCTGGAGCACCTCCCGGAGAGTGTCCTGCATGATATCATCCGCATTTCTGGCTGGCTGGTGGAAAATGGCAGGAATCAAGGTTGGTAGTGTTGCGTGTTGTTCCCTTGTAGTTCTGTATCAGGTGAGCGCTCTTCAACTACTTACCACGTGTGGTTGAGATCAAAAGTAGGGTGTTGAGGGTTGTGTGTAGCACTGCACAGCTTGGCTTGTAGATCACACGCCTTCAGCCATGAAGCCTCTGCTCGGGTGCTGCTGTGGCTAACAAACCGCGAGTCACGCTGCTGTTGGTAGGTAGCAGCACTAGCAGAACTAGTGACTGCCTTTGTGGCACCTTTTAGGTGGGTAGTTCAGTCTCCTTTCAATCACCTTAAGATCCTGCTTTTTTTTTACAGTGTTTGTAGTGAGACTGAAGTGGTGGTTTGTCAGTTGAACAGAATGATGTCCTGGTGGATATGATGAAAGAACTGTGTAAATAAAGCACAAATTATCTTAATGCATAGCCTGTCCTATAGCAGAACTCTATTTAACATGCATCTGTAATGCCTTCTGATGGAGCTGCAACTATCTAGTGCTCAGGTATTATAAATGTGCAAGACACTGGTCACTTATTCCCATGTGGGAACTATTTATGAACAGAACTTTTTGTATTAAATGTGACCAAGGGCAGGGAGAAAGCAGCACAGATGACTTTCTTCAGTCAGTACGTCTCTTCTTTTCTGTTCTGCAGCATCAAAATCTGCCGACAGCTTTATACTCCTGCATTAACTTTTCCTTTGGGAGCGAATGACTTTGTGGTCTTGTTACAGGAAACCTGTACTTTCACATACATATAGCTACTAGAATCACCCCCCACCTCAATGATTTACTTCTGAGTGGGGATTACTGTGCTTACCAAGTATGACGAACATCTTTAAAAGCTTCTTAAAAAATTTTCCACAATCAAAGGCTACTCAAGCATATATAGCATATTTTGTTAGTCAGTTTGTATTCTGCTTTCAAATTATGAACACCTCATTTAGTTTCTGAGTGCCCTTAACCCTGAGAGGTGTGTAAAATCTCTCATGCTAGAAACTGAGCACTTGAATTGACAATGTCTTGCGCAAATGTCTTCCATCAGTTCCACAACTGATGTGCTCTTGGTTGTGGTGCACAGACTTAATGTTGTGTGTGGTGGGAAAGCTAGAATGAATACTGCAGGGGAAGGAAGAAGTAGTAGTTTTTGAAGGAAATAGGAGAGGCTCTGGAAGGGAAAAACACTTACTTGGGGTCCCACATCAATGCTAGTAAGTCCCCTTAGGGGCACAGAGTGTTTCAGGAAAGGTTTGTTTTACCATATAGTGTTCCCTGTTTGCTTATAATCTTGTTTCTACCTTGTCTCCTTAGATTTCATGACTGTTTACTTCCAAATCCGCTCTGTCCAGCTTGACCGCTCTGTCAAGGGGCTGAAAGACCATTTCCGTAAGAACAGCTCCTCCACGGGGGTGCCATATTCCCCTGCCATTCAGAACAAAAGGAAGGACACCCCCACCAAAAAGCCAATCAAAAGACCAGGTGAGTCCTGAAGGGGCGGATCACTGTACTGGGTATCCTCTTGCCTGGTTATCGAATGCATATCTGCAAGCCTTCTCACTATGGGGGTAGCCTCTGTGTCTAAAATGTGCTTTTAGGACAGGAGCAGGGGTGAGATTTCAGAGATGAGCACTTCTGCTCTGCCTGGATTCAGCATTGACATTACAGAAATTCTCTGTCTGTCTTTCTCAAGTCATCGGGTCTGTTCTCTGTGTGATATAAAGGGAGGAGAGGGGCCCTGTATAGAGGGAGAGAAAAGGCCATTGCCTTAACAAAGGAGATAAGTAAAAAGGCACCTGAGAGGGCTATAAAAGGGTATGATCTGAGAACACCTGTCCTCAGCCTTGGAATGTGACATATAGACTGTGCCACAGTGAAATAGAAAACTCGGATCTGATAAAACACATAACTTTAATCATTAGTTATTAATAAATTATTATTGTGCTAGGAAACCAAGAACTCATCAGGAGTTGAGATGGGGACTAGGTGGGTGCCTACAGAAACGAGATCCAAAGTTGTCTGAATTTTGGAAGGGGTGTTAAAACTTTTGCCTCGGCCTGTCTGTGGAAGAGCTATGAATGTGGCTGGTGGGTTATTCCACCTCTCTACATAATGGAGTTTTGCTGCATTTTCTGCAGCTGGTGAGGCTGGTCACTCTGGTGTGCCAGAGGGCAGAGCTGGAGTTCCCGTCTCCGAAATGTGCCATCTAGTGGGAGCACAGCCAGAAAGAGGGCCAGCAAAAGCTAGCACGTACCTCCCACAGCAGCACAGTGGTATTGTCCCTCTGTGTGTCACAGCACCCTGTTGTCTCCTTTGTAATAGTGATGAAAGTCAGATGAAAGGTGTGGGTTTACCTGGCCAATACTCTCCCACCCTAGTATTTTTTCTTGTTTTGTCCAAATACTCTTACTGGGTTCAGGAAAATAATAAGAAATGTGGGTAGGGACTGGGAATGGATGGGATGGGGAAAGGGAGGAAAAGAGAGATCCATTTTAATTGTGTTGTGTTTATTTTTATAATCCCGATGTGAATGCAGTCCTCATCCCAGGTAATGTGTGTCTATGTGTGTGTGTGCTGGCCCTGGTGCTCGCTCTCTTCACTTCTGTGTGTGGAGCGGCTTTGCTGGGCCTCTTCTTGCTAAAGCAGAGGGTGTGCCTGGGATATTTGGAGAGGGAGGGCTGCCTGGCCTCTGCCTGGCCTCGCAGAGGCCGACCTCTGTGACATCCAGAGATCACTCCTCTGGTCTTTTAAAATCAGTCTGTGCCATTGCTGGTGTGCCCTGGAGCTGTTCCTGAAAGCTGATGTGCGAGTTGCAGTTGGTGAATGCGAATTTCAGTGGATTTTCCTCTGTCGGCAAAGAACCATGTGATAAGGGGATGTGTCACCCCACACTTGGCTTTCCTCTGGAGTTTGGCAGGTAGTTATTTGCTTAAGAATTTGTCCCCAGTGTTGGGAGACCTGTAGAGGACAATATCCTCCTGCTAAAGAGAACTAGCTATGCTGCAGATGGCAGAAAAAGTGTTTAAAATTGCTCCTAAGCATGATGGCAGTCATTTGTGTTCAGCTCCTGAACAGTGGCTCCTGCCCAACAGCATGATTACAATAGGTAAAAATTATTTTTGTGTGGTTCAGTAGCTCTCTTCTGGAAGGATCCCAGATGGGAATCTGTAGTTGAGCCATGAGGAACTCAGGTTGCAGATGCTTCAGATTTGGTCCACAGTTCTCAGTTATCACCTGATACTGAAAAGGTCCCTGGGTTTTGATTGTTGTGAAGTCAGCATGGTCAGCAGACATTTCTGAGCAGCCTGCCAAATGGTAACATCTCGCCTATGCTTTAGGTAAATGATCAGAGGTGGAGGAGATTTTTTTTTTCATGGGCAGATTAAAAAAATCCTAGCAATTTTTTTAATGCGTCTCAGATCTTGGATGCTCACGTAGAGAGTACAGAAAGGAACCCACGCGTTTGAGAGCACAAGCATTTGTTCCCTACAAACAGGGCTCCTCCAAAATGGATGCATTTGGGCATCCAAAATTACTTGTCATGATGAATGTCTCGGCTGTAGATTTGCCAGGAGATTTTTATGTTTTTTTGCCCAGTTTAATTGGAGTTTGTCAGATGGGCCAGGTAGAAGGCACAGAGCATGGTCTGAATGCACTTACAGAGCTGACAGTGTGTGAAGGAAAGAACATTTCAAATGATCTATTGGGGTATTGTTAATCTCAAGAAAAAATAGTGGCTAATTTGTCTCCAGTCTTTTGTGAACAAGGACGGAGAACCAGACTGTAGCTCTTGAAGGACAGGGGTGGCTAAACCTCATACACCAGCCATCTCTTATGGCTGCTAAATTGTACTTAAGTGAAATTAAAAATGGAGAAAAAAAATAGTCTTTGAGCAGAGATTCACTGTTTTTTCTACAGTTCCATCAGCTTTCAAGGACAGCTCTTGAGATGGAGGTCTTACACCCTCTTCACTCTGGCATAGTGACCCTGTTCATAGCAATATTCATCTGGTGGTGTTTTGATTCCCCTGGCTTTAGCCTTTGTTCAATTATAGAAGAATTTTTTCTGTGCTATTGCTTCAGTAAGTAAAGTCAAGTTCTGCCAATTTGGATTTCAGACAAAGGGTTTTTCTCACAGTTCTAACAAGTGAGTTGATTTCCTTAGTCCTTAAGGAAGAATATCCCAGTGCACACCCCAATGCACACTTTAACCTGTTGCAAGGGATAAATAACAAACTAAATCTGATGTGCTATAACATATTTACCCACAAAGCAAAGCGCAAGAGAGGCTACAGCTAAAGGCAAAGTGAGGTATTAGGGATAGGGTAACAAGGCAGAGATCCCCCTTTCCCCCAGGTACTATGTTGGATTCTGGAGAACATGCTCCATATCCATGTGTTGTTTCAGAGGGTCTTAATCTCTCTGTATTGTCTTATTTGTGAGTGTACCCTCTACTGTTACAGTCCTGTTGTTACAGTATGCAGTTGAAAATCTGACTGCTGGAGATGCTTGTAAAGCAGAGTTGTCTCGTCTTAAATGAAACTTGCCAAGTCAAGTTGAACTGATGAAGCAATCTGTGGGCTTTTTTTTTTTAGCAGTTGGCTGTTTGAAATGTCAGCAGTCTGTTTCAGAGGGCAAGTGTATTCAGATTCCCAAATCATCCTGCTGCAAACATTTGCTCATAAAGTATTGTTTCTTTGTGATGCTTGTAGACTCAGTGCTCTTTTGTTGGCTTGAGAGCAGCAGGTAGCTCAGAAGCTCTTCATTGCCAGGGAAGGATAAGGCCAGAAGATGCCAGTAGGAGCACCCAGGCTGGCCGCCTACGAGCAAAAGCCAGAGAGCTTTAGTCAGTTTTATGTGGCCTCTTGCAACTAGTGCTTAAGAGAAGAGGATGCGTTGCCCTTCTGCTTGGTTAGAAAACTGTCTAATGGAAGAGAGAAACAGAAGAACAATGTGCAATTGGAAAACTGTGCCTCATGTATGCCCAAAAACTACTTTATTTAACAGTTGGGCTGCAGGAGCAAAAGTTTGAGGTGTTTTTTGACTTTTGGGGTGTTTGGGGGCTCTTTTTAAGCTATAGGGGAGCCCTTTTCCAGTTTACTTAATGTTCCAGTTTACCTAGCAGTAAAGTGCTACTTGAAGGCAGGTGGTGGAGTCTGTGTGGCAGAATAAAGAGCCTGTTCCTGCTTCTCACTTCCCATATTGATCACTGCCTAGCCTGAATGTAATGTTTTCATTAGTAGCTGAAACACAGTCCCATTTGGTTTTCGAGCTGCCTAATAGGGGAAAACAATCATGGAACAAAAGCATTTGGCTTCCATGAGAATCCATTAAAGCCTAATTACAATGCTAAGTAAGAGGGATACAGCAGCACTGAAGTGATGCTCATGAACACTGAACACTTGGTGTGTGTCAGCGTAAACACAGGTAATTGTGCTTATGCAAATAAAATGCAGCAGAGGCTTTCAGTTCTCATCTGAGAAGAAACTGTCAGGGGTGGACTGTGGAGACGTGCACTGCATAGCTGTGAAGTGAGATCCTATTGACAGCAGCAGCAGTTGTACTGTCTGCTTGGTTTTCACAATTTTCCCCACTTCCCCCTCTACCCCCACCCCCCACCCCCGGATGCTTGAAAGTGGGAAAGATGAAAGAAGTTGTGGAAGAACAGTACCTGGGTTGAGCTGCTCTGGATCAGCTAGGCCATGGTAACAGCAGTAAGAAAGAGCCTAGTGCATATCTCCAGAGCTTGCTACAGCCTTGCTTGCTCAGAGGAGCTTGCTGTTGTCCAAGCTCTTAAGGTTTCTGAAAGTAGCTAAGAATAAAGCAGAAGTGTTGAGTGTGAAGAGCATCGGGAAGCTTGGAAGAAGAGGCATAGCGCTCTCATTTGATAATATGGCAGAAGCTAGGAGCAAATGCATCAGCACAACAAGGGTGTGAGTCTTCCCACCTCCCTGATGTGCATCTAGAGGGGAGAAGTTTCCTGCTAGAAGCATGTGTTTTATGGATGTGATTTTTTTCTTTAAGTGGTTGAGAACACTGAACTGGTAGAAGAAAAATGTTGCCAGTGAAATGTTACGCTTTAGGAACTATTCTGTTATTTGGTAAGTGCACCAGGTTAAGGCAGCTTTGTAATTCAGTAGGAACTTCTCTCTCCTGTTCTCCCCCATTAGAGATGCAGTGTCTGGGGGACTTGAAGTTTCCTTCCCCCTGCCGTATATCCCTTTATGGGATGAAGCTGTCCTGCACCCCAGGATGCTGTTCTGCAGCACTGCGTACTTGGGCTTCCCCTCAGGATAGCGGTCCTCAGCATTTGGGCAGCCAACACTCATTTCCAGGCTGTACCGTGGCTCACAGTTACTAGTGGAAGTAGGGCCCTTGTACATGTTTGAAGTATTTATTGCTTTAAAACGGAAGAACAATTCTTAATTTTGGCAGCAGCATTTTTATTTCTTGGATCCTTCTTCATTTACTCAGCCCAGTTCTGTTTCATCTGTGTCTCCTATAGAAACTCCTTCTACCTTCCCAAAACTTTCTGTTCCCTGTTGTGCGGGCAACAGCAAAGCTCTGCTGTGAGAGGGTGTCCATGTGCTTGTGATAATTGTAGCTTGTTGCATGACTACTAACCTTTTAATGTGGAAACAGTGCTTAGTCTTCAGTTGTCACATTAATGCTTTGTTTTGTGCTTTCTAGCTGTATATCCAGCATTGGCTTTTGTTCAGTTCTGTCTGTTTTTTGTGTGTGTTAAGTATAAATCTTTTAACCCGGTGTTATTTATTTTTTTCCATGGTTTTAATTGATTTGCAGTTCCTTAGAAGAGAAGTGTCTTGGGGATTAGGGTGACTTAATGCGAGTTAGACATGGGTGGGCAGCATCCATTATTCTGCGATTCCTGTGATGGGAATTGCTGCTGCAATTGCTCTCTCGAGCCCAGGGGTTGTCACCCTTTTATCGCTTCCTGTAATGCCAGAGATCATTCCTTGTCTTGGCTGTGGGGCTCCTGATGGGTCTATATTGAGCATGCTCAGAAAATACCCCTTGGAAAGGCACCTCTTTCTGCAGCGCTAACCAAGCGGCTGTGATTGTGGCTCTGGGGAGCAGGCGATGTGTTGCTGGACTGGAGTTGTCCGTACTGCAAAGCCCTGTTTCCACAGCTGAGGAAATGCAACAAACCTTGTACGCTTGGATGCAGAGTACCGGCTTAGATAAACTCATTACAGGGAAGGGTGCTGTGTTGCTTCCCTTCTCTGATCGTGTTTTCTCACCCAGCTGTGCCACCTCACCAAACTGATTTGAGCACTTCCTGATTCTGTAACCCTGGTTGCAATTCATGCCTCTACCCTCAAAGCAGGGAAGCAGTCTGGAAATGCCATTGTACCTGCACACTTGGACATGAGTTTGGGGTTCACGTTTCTGTACTGAGCATGCTCATTGGTGCCTAGCATCCTCTTGCTGGGCCCAGGTGACTTGCTGGTGGAGGGCTGGTGTTCTGGGTTTGTTTTCTTTCACTCATTTTCTAGGTCTTTGTTTCTTCTCTCTGGCTCTGGTGACAGGCACGATCCGTAAGGCTCAGAACCTTCTGAAACAGTACTCTCAGCATGGTCTAGATGGGAAAAAGGGGGCCTCTAACCTCATTCCTATGGAAGGTAATCACAGCTCTAGCTACTTCACCCTTGACTTTCTCTGTGTATCAGCCTTGCTTTTCCAGGTGGGACTTCCATTAGCCTAGCGGTTGGTGGACAGCATTGGATAGGTACAGCTATCCTTGGGGAACCAAGGATATGCTGGAGGGCCAAATTATTTTTCTGAATTTAGTGACTGAATTTCAAAGTCTATGTAAACATGAGTACAGGTGGAGAGGAAAGCTACCTTAAAGCAGTTGACCCACCATAGCCACCTGGCTAATGGAAGCTCTACTCTGATGACATCTGCTTGTGGTGCTTCTATTCTCTTTTCTTTTTGCCTGGACTTTGAGACATTCAGTTTCCTAGTGACCTTTCCAAACCTGATGCTGAAGTGTCAGACTATAGCTAGCTCAGTGCATTGTGCCTGTACATCTTCTCTGTGGAGACCTACCTAAATGGTCATCTTCCATGTTCTGATCTCCTCTGCTCATAGAAGTTGTACCAGATAGGGGAGAAGAGGTCACTTGCTTCAAAGCATCTGTGTGACCTTTCTGCCTCCTGCTATGTATGCATACAAAGTAGGTATCTTCAGCACCTACATTGCAGTCTACTAAATCCCAGATGGTGACTACTATCACTCACTGGGGGGAAAAAAATTCTCGTGCTGAGCAGGAGATGGGCTTTGAGTTTGGATTTGTAATGGTTGTGGGTACAAATTGGACATCTGGTGCCTGCTATCCCATTCAGAACTTAAGACAGGAGATTCAAGGGTCTCCTGTGGCCCAACGAATGACTTAACTCACACTTCTCATCAGGTTTCAAAGGGTTGCTACTGCTACATAGCCCAACAAAGGGATTTGGTCAGGTAGCATTCCTGGGACTGTGTAGGGAAAAAAGTGTCCATCAGATCAAATAAGCCAAGCTTGAAGCGGCTTCCAGCCAGTGTGAGCATCCATGCTGTAACCACCCTGGATAAATTGCGCCTTCTGTTTGTGCCGGCTGACATCTCACTAGGTCATGAGCATGATTTACGAGTTAAACACCTTTCCGATACCCTGAACGACAAGCATGGGCCGGCTGCTGGTAAGTACCATGTTGTCACTTCATAACAAGCTGGCTAACATCCCTTCTTTTCAGCATGTTTCACAGTAGTTTTGTAGCCAGTGGCTGTTCATCTACGTGGGCAGTCCTGGAGCATGGGCCTTCTCTGGCTAAGAAGCTCTGGCTCTTCTCAGTAGAATTCACTCCTACTAATCACACACACCCCAAGCCCTCAAACAGGGAACCCCAACTTTGTCCAACCAAAGAATGGTGGCCACTGTGCTGAGGGGCACTTTCCTATAGGTAGCTGCTGGCTTGTTTGGTGCTGAAGTGAACCAAACAGGAAAGGGATCACATGTGGCATGTGATAAAGTGGGCTGCTCTCCACCATAGGCAGTCTCTAAAACCACATCATGTTTGTGTGTCCCCTGCTGACCATAGCTTTTAAAAGATCAACCTGAGGGACCTGTCAGTGTAGGGAAGAATTGGTTCTTTCTCTATCAAAAGTTGGAGATGTTGCTGGGAGGAGAGAAGCAGCAGCAGCAGTCCATAGCTTAGAGAAGGCCTCTCTGTGTAATCTTACTGTCTTGTAGTGGTTACTACAGGGGTCCGAGTAATGCAGGATGGTGTGAGTCCATTTGTGTCTGTCCTGCTGACGCATCCAGCTAGTGGTTGGCATGAGTTGGTGCAGGCCCTTGTATCATACTGGCGCTTCTCATGCTTACCACATAGGTTCTTTGGTGGATCTTTGTCAGAGGTATTCATATGCTAGAACTCAAATATTTGCATTTGTATGCAGCATTGTGTGACAGATAGCTCACCTAGCTGTGCTGATATTCCTGCTTCATAGGATTTAAATGTTCATCTGCCTGTTTTTTTTATCTTCTGTTTCTGCCTATGGGAAGAAGCTGCCTTCCAGGACAGCCTTGATTTCCCAGAAATGTTGATGCAAAATGGCAATTCTTCATCTGCATGATGGATGGTGATAAAGAATTCTAAAAATATAAGCAGAGATGTTGAATAATTCACTTCAGACCTTCCTGAGTTTAGTACTCTCTGTTCAAGCCCTTGATTAAATTTAGTCTTTATCCCAGAAGAGCTCCAAACTTGCCTTCTGTCATGAGGCCGGAAAGAGCTGGTGTCCTGATGAGCCTGTTTCCTGAACTGCAGATGACTTTGCATGCCTCCTGCAGGGTATGCGTAGCTTCACATGCACAAACCCAGGGGGCAGGTTTGGTGAGAACCTGACTCTTGTTCTCACGGAAGGATGGGTGCAAAGCCAGAACCACCTTTTCCAGAAGAACCTTGTGCTCCTTGTGTAAACCAAGGCCTTGGAGTGAGCAGAGCTGCTGGAAGCTTAGTACAAATTTTGTTCTTTCTTAAAGCCATCTTGCCCTTACAGGGAGGGATGACGTCTTTGACATCGAGATTGATGCGTACATTCACTGCGTTAGTGCCTTTGTCAAACTGGCCCAGAGCGAATACCAGCTCCTGACAGAAATCGTCCCGGAGCACCACCAGAAGAAGACCTTTGATTCTCTCATCCAGGTCAGTTGAGCCTCTCTACTTGGCTTCTCTTGTAAAGGATACACACAAAGTCTTTTTCCCTTCCTCTTTGTTGGGAGGATGTGTATTCCACCACCTGCTGTGGGTGCCCAAGAGCACCACCACTACTAGGATTGTCCTCCAGGACCTGTTCAGGCAACCAGGGCCTGCACAGACCCTGGAGAATGTGTGCCCAGAGTCACTCAATGGGTACCGCAAATGACCCATCAGCTAAATTGGCATCCTTAACAGGTATCCTGCATTGAGCCCCTTGTGCTGCCTGGGCAAAAGTCATGCTGCTTCCTTCTGACTCTCTGGCTTTGTTGCAGGAGTCCTTGGATAACTTGATCATGGAGGGGGATAACATTGTCTCAGCTGCCCGGAAAGCCATCATCCGACACGACTACTCGGCTGTGCTCACGATCTTCCCCATCCTTAAGCATCTCAAGCAGATGAAGCCAGAATTTGACCAGGTCTTGCAGGTAAGCATGATGGGATTGGAGAGGGTCCTGTGGCTTGCATTGTCTGGAGAACTTTTTGAAAGGGATTATCACAGTGGCTTTGAAGAAAGCCGTGCTGCTTCTGTCCTCCAGCATGGATAGGAAGTGACACATATCTAGCTTGTTCCTTTCTGTGATGGTCAAACAGCAACTCAGCATCTCTCGGCAGCAGTTCTTTTCAGTTCAAGTCATGACCCAGTGATGGACCATCTACATCATTCTGCTGTATACATGGCTTCTGAGGTGTTTCACCTCCGATACCGTTGAGGTTAGTTTAGACTGTGCTCATTGATGTCTGGAAGATGGGCTACTCTGAGGAGAGCCTGCTTGGACCATGCCACCAAGGTTCTCCAGGTATCAAATATGGCATCCAGGTTTAGCAAGGCTCCTTTCCATCTGCTTCCAGCTGGTGACTGTGATGCACCAACCTCCTGTATCAGGTACTGTGTAAGAGGAAACATGAGAGGTAGCAAGTCCTGGTCACCGTTAGGGTCACAACACCTTCCCTTTCTGGTTGGCAGAAGAATGTGGGGTTTCACATGTTGATGGTGCTGTAAATATTCTCCTCGCACATGGGGAACTGAGAATGAGATGCTGGGGTGGGGGATCAGGGAGGGTAGGTACTGAACGAAAGTTCAGATAATCTTAGTTTTCCTTCTCTGATCTGTTATGGAACTATTCCAGGGAACTGCAGCAGGCACTAAGAACAAACTGCCAGGGCTGATCACTTCCATGGAGACCACTGGTGCAAAGGCACTGGAGGAGTTTGCGGACAACATTAAGGTAGGATTCTCCTCAATGTTCTCTCTGGCAAAACCAGCAGACTTGGAAGAGGGGTTTTCTGAGCAGAATCCCTGTGCGAGCTTGCTGGATTGCTTTGGACAGTCAGCTGCAAATACCAAATGCTTGGCGCTGATTTCAAGTACAGGAGGCCTCTGCCTAAGACCCTTAACAGGCATACTACAGATAATTTGACATGAGCTTCCAGGCCTCTGCAGATATCAAGTCAATCTCAGAATTTAATCCTATTTAGAAAGAAAGGACAATTGCTGATTTGAAAAGTTTTGGAGGACTCATGTTAAACTGTCCCTGTGTAAGGTGGGCTTGGTGAATACACTGCCCAGTAGGTTGGCTGAACATTTGATGGTCACGTGCTGAACAAACCCCTGTGGTTCTAGAGCTGCTGGTGCATAGGAGCTGTGGTTTCTGAGCACCAGGAGATGGCACTGCAAGAGCTGGGTCTGAGGATATTGAGAGAGGCTGGATAAACAAGCCTACAGCTTACTTGCAGCAGTGGTTGTATTGTAGATGCCTTCAATTTCCTTACATGCTTACCTTATGTCTCTGTCTTGCCTTCTTAGAATGATCCGGACAAAGAATATAACATGCCAAAAGATGGGACAGTTCACGAACTCACCAGCAATGTGCGTGATGATGATTTGAACAACCCTTTGTGAAAAACAGTTTTTGTGAAGAGGTTTTAAAAAGAGCAGTAGGGAAATTTCTTAAGTTAAGCTGTCTCGGTATTGGAAGGGCAATTAACTGGCTTCCATATGGAAATTAGCTAGTTACCCTTGCTAAGCTGTGATGTGTCTGCGTGGGTAAACCCCAGCAACTCAAAGGAGTGTAGCGATTTGTTTCTTGAAGGCTTTTAAGTGTGCGGGGACAAGTGCTCTTTCATGATCCTTAATAGCAAAGTGTAGGATACACAATGTCAGTTGCTCATGGCTTCCCTCCCTTGCTTGCAGGCTATCCTTTTCCTACAGCAACTGTTGGATTTCCAGGAGACAGCAGGTGCCATGCTGGCATCGCAAGGTACATACATGCATGGGGCTTGTTTGGGCATGGAAGTTTCTTCCCCAAATCGTCTGGACGTCTTCCCTAAAAAGATCAAACCTCAATATGCACTGTGAGCTTGTTCTCCTCCTGTCCTTCACCCTGTGGTTTGTCTTGTCCTCCAATCTGCCATGACCATGTAGTTGGTTATCTGGAGAACTTCAAGGGATGCAGAGAGTTTCCCTGCTGGCGTTCCACACTTGCTCCTATTAGGTACTCTTGGGATGGTGTTTATTGTTGGTAGGCTCTGTGGTATCAAGAGAAGATGCCTTAGTCATTTAGCTTCAAATCTGACACTGGGCTGGTCTTCTGACTCTACTGGAGTGAGGATCGTTGGTCCAGCTGAGTTAGCTTTAGTAGGCTGTGTGTTGATGAATTGCTGCCTTTCTCTGCCACGTGTTCTGGTCAGAGTATAACAGCAGCAGCAAAGATATTCTCAGCATCTAGCCATGGTCAAGCTGGGACTCCTGAGCTATTCATATTCCACGTGCCCTAGCAGAAAGACAAGTTTTAGTTCTGCTTTCCAGGATGCTAAAAAGACTAATTCCAGAAAGAAATACATAGATCAAAAGCTGAGAGCTGCTGCCTCATCTAACAGGATGCTGCTGTGTGTCAGCTAGAACGTGATTCTTAGTTCTGTGCAGAGCAGCAGCTCCCAGCTCTCTAGTGAGCCCTTGGCCTTGGCAGAGCTCATGCTTTCAAGTAGGTTGCAATAGAGTAGACTGGAGAGGTGGAGAACTGGAGATTCAGGGGGTGCAGGGACCTGAGAAGGCACAGGCCACTAACTGGTGTTTGGAGAGGGTTGGGGAGCCCATTAGGAGCAGGGGAAGGGGGAAGCTTACAGCTGCCTCCAGAATTTTGTCTGCAATTCTTGCTTGGAAAATTCTGCCAGTTCTAAATTAACTCAAGCTAGGATGTCCCTGCTTCTTGCCACATCTCCTCTAGCCACTGCTTTGTGCCCTCTCCACTTGCAAGCTCAGAGCCTCCCATGCCTTGGCACTCTCTCCTGGCCAAAGAGGTGGTCTGAGATTTTTCTTGGAGAAACCAACTGTTTCCCATGTCCTTCCCCGAACGGTGATGTCAGCACTGTTGTTTCAAAGTCTTGACATGTTGTTAAGTAGAGATCTGTTGTGGGAGCTGATTCAAAAGGTAGCATAGGCTTTTTTATTTTTTGTATTGGCTATATAACAAAATGTGACCATATCCATGACACGCAAGCCATTTCCTTTTTAATTGTGGCTGGTTGTCCCATCAGGTAGAGAGGGATCCTGTTGTGTAAAGACAGCTTGAAAAAAATGCCTCTTTGCAGTCTGTTCAATTATTAAAGCTTGAAGTTGGTGTAATTGTAACAGATCTGGTAACTTGGGCTGATGTGTAGTACCTCAAGAACCATGCATGAGATGACCCACAATCCACGTACTGTAAATCATGTTCTCCCTGTCTGCAGTCAGGCCTTAGGGACCCTCTGCTGCCAGATGCTTTCTGCCAGTGTTGTTCCATGCAGAAACAGCTCTGTCGCTTGCTCCAAAAGCTAGGACTGGCCCAACGCAGGGCACCCACACAGGGCAGAGCTGTTCTCATTTTAAGTGACACTGGTTAGTGAATGTTGGTGAAGTTGTGGTCCCTTTCTGCTGTGGACCTGACATCACCCTAGACCAAGTATCATCAGATCAGAGGTGATTATGTCAGTAGAGTTTAAGGAGGGAGTTGCTTCTGCGAGCAGAGGCATCTGCTTTGGGATGGTGACTTGCCCCCAAGGGTTCCTCTCTAATGACAGCTTCCAGTTGCTAGCTCAGGTGTGGGTGTCTGAAGTTGGGTTAGATAACTCCGACAGTGATCCCAAGTGGTGGGAAGTACATGCAGTTTTTTCTGCAATGTTTGCCTCAAGTGGTAGCAAAAGCAAAGTTGATCATTTAAATGCAGTGATGTTAATCCCTTGCTCTTGCCCACTGAACGGCTCTGTAGGGCCTTGTACAGCCATGCAGGGATGCTGAAGTGCAGAGTGAGGGTGAGATGGCATTGCTCAGGTTCTTGGGAAGGTTATATGAGCTGTGCAGTTCATTTCAAGGACCAGTAAACTGCTGATGGCGTGAGGAGAAGATTTCCTTTGCCTTGAAAGTGGGTTTGAACTGATTTGGAATGAGGTGTCTTGCTAAATACAAACAATGACAATACAAACAATGTCTCTAGCAGGGGAAGGAGATTACACTCTGCCTTTCCTCTGTGATCTCCACTCTGTTTGTGGCCTTGGAGGGACTCCTGCCTGCTCTCCTGTGTAGCTGTCTGTGGCTGCTCTGTGTTAATATCTGCTTTGTTCTCAAAGGGATGGTGGTCTCTAACCTGTCTTTTTGCACTTTGCGTTTCTTTTTCTCTCTCCTCCCTCCCCTTTTCTCTCTGCTCTGCCTAATCTTTGTAGTTCTTGGGGACACATACAATATTCCTTTAGATCCCAGAGGTAAGCAGACTTACCCACATGTACCTGTTCATATTGCCTTGGACTCTGGTGATGTATGTTAATTCTTTATCCTCTAGGAGTGGTAAATAAATTAACACGTAATTGAAAAGGGAAAAAGGGGAGGGTAAGTAACTCTTGCCAGTGGGCTGGAGAGAATACAGGGGGCTTGTCACCAGCAGACAATGAAGGATGCCACATGAGGTGAAACAGGCTAAAGACACTCTCATGGTGCTGAATCTCTTTGGCACGGGTAGCAAATTGGCCCAGCTGGTATCATGCTTTATCCCATGTGCACTCGGCTCCTTATTGTCCAACTCCCAGCAACAGGAGCCTTGTGGCCTTTCCCATGGGGTGTTTATGAACTTGGACCACCCGAGCTAGGCCTGGCTGCCAAACTCTCTGGTGGGGGGAGGAGGAGATAGCTACCCCACATGTCCTGTGGGACCCATGCCCACGAGCCCTTGAGGGCAGAAAGCCATCTCTTATGCATAGACAGAAGAACATGTGCCAGCCCAGAGTCATTGCTTGTAATGGCAGGCTTCCATGCCGGTGTAGTCCCTTGTACAGAGCCAAGCAGGCTCTATCAGCAACCATGGGGATGGCTGAAACTTTCCAGAGCCCTTCTGCTTGTTTAAATTACTGTTGTGTGCCTGCTGTTAACAGCTCCAGCTCATTTGTTCTCTGATTGCCAATTTCTAGTGCTTACAAACCCTTTTCAGGTGGTGGGGGAAAGGATGGGGAGGATGTGTATAATGACTCTATTTCTGATCAAGAGGATGTCTTCTGAGCCCTAGGAAGGAAAGGAGAGGTTTCTGCCAGGGTGCTCAGCAGTTGATGCAGATAAAAGGATTGAGGGGTGCAGAGCTCTTTCACCCTCACCCTGGTTAAGCCGCTGACAGTCAGCACTGAAGCAGGGAGCTAATTTCACTGTCGATGGGAACTCTGTGCTAATTCCATAGCAACAGGGACAAGGCTTGTTTGAATAGAGGCAGGCTGACCATGCATACCCCCCTTCCCCATGGCATGTTAACTGGCCTAAGACTCTTTTCTTTTCAGAGACCAGCTCTTCAGCTAGTAGTTACAGTTCAGAGTTCAGCAGGCGGCTGCTGAGCACCTACATCTGTGAGTACTCTGCATGTTTTCCCGTTTCTGCCCCATCAGCTGTCCTTCACTTAGCTTGTTCTTGGGTGAAGAGCACAGGCTGTGTCTCTTACTCCATGTGATCTTTCCATGTTTGAGCTGAGTCTCGGAGCGATGGAAAAAAGGGTCAAACTGGGAGTTTCAAACTGTTACAGTTAGACAGGACAAAGCACAATGCAGCAGCTCGCTGTGCTGCAGAGCTTTTGTCGTCAGTTGCCTTGAACCATTCTCACCCAGTGCTTTGCACCTTCAACCCCACAGAGGCTCCTAGCTGCCAAAGGGGCTCTGTAAAATCTCAATCCTGCATTTAACAGCAAGATAGTGAGATGAGTTCACAGTACTACCTCGTGATGATCTGTTACAATGGGAATCAGGTCCTTCAGCCTCTTTGAGATCTGAGCCTGTGTCATGGTCAGGCTGTGTCTGATCGCCCATGCTGGTCCTGGGACTTATTCTGAACGTAGAATGCAACTGTATTGCCAGTTGCAACAAAGGCACTAGTTTGCAGAGAGGTTTTGGTGACTTGCTGAGGAAAGATCTGTGTGAGGCTTGTAGGAATGTTAAGTACATGTGATTGTACCCTTGTCTGCACGTGCAGTTGGGGCTGTGCTATTCACTTTGCTGTGGGCTCACAGCAACAGTACAGAGCGCTCAGTTTGGATTGTCAGTAATGAGAAGTTTCAGTGCAAAAACATTTTGTTCTCTTTTTTTTCCCTCTTCAAGGCAAAGTGCTGGGCAACTTGCAGCTTAACCTTCTTAGTAAATCCAAGGTTTATGAAGACCCAGCTTTGAGTGCCATTTTTCTGCACAACAACTACAACTATATTCTGAAATCTCTGGAAAAGTAAGTGTGTATCTGGGTAAATCTCCCTGAAGTCCAGGCTGATTCTAAGCATGGGTTTGGAGCAGAGCTCTGCATTGAGTGCGTTTATTTGCTGGCCTGTCTCATCTCTGCTCTTTCTTCCATTCTTGAAACTGCCCTATTGAAAGCTTTGCACTATTATAAACATAGCATTACACGAGAGTGGAAGATAAAAGCATCAGATATGCCTTAAGTTGTAGAGAGTCCTTTGATCTTGGGAGGACTGAGGACATGGCTTTAGAAAGTAACTTGGAGTAGCTTCTGTCTCCCAATTTGTGCATTTCAAGGTCCCTTTTATTGTAAAGGGCAGAAAAGAACTTGCTGATAGGGGCTTGAAAGGTTACCATCCTGCTAGCAGCCCTGAGAGCAGCTGGCTCAGGTGCTTCCTCAGGTTTTCCGTTCTTTCAGATCTGAGCTGATCCAGTTGGTAGCTGTGACACAGAAGACAGCCGAGAGGTCTTACCGGGAGCTCATTGAACAGCAGATCCAGACCTACCAGCGCAGGTCAGGTGGCATACTCTGCTCTTCCCTTAGTTTTGTCAGTTTGAGAGCTCCTTGGGAGCTAGTCCTGCTGGAGCAGTGGGAGAGATTGGCCTAAAACAGAAACTTGTCTAAAACCAAAGCCAAGTATTTTGGTTTCCAAGCAATTAATCTTAACTTGGGAAGGGGTCACTGTGGAAAGTTTTGGGGTGTATATTGTCTGGGGTGGCCTTTGGGTCATGGGTGAAGACAAAGATGTTCTGGTGAGGCATGAGTAACTCTTCTTTGCCTCTTTCCTATCTCATTTCACATGCAGCTGGTTGAAGGTGACAGATTATATCTTGGAGAGAAACCTGCCTGTCTTTCAACCAGGAGTGAAGGTGAGAGGATGGGCAAGGATGGTTTTGAGATGATAGAAACTGCCAGAAACATCTTCTCCCATGTCACATTAAAAAATTCCCAGAAATCTTCTTTATATCTCATGCCAGTATTGCTCTGCAGAGTGAATACTGTGGCTGGGACAAGATGGTGAGCCGCACTGCCTTCTAATCTCCCCTGCCCCAGATTCATACGAGTCTTTTAATCTCTGCCTCCGTTCTTATATTTTCACCTGAGCAGATGCTTCTATTTTGGATTTGCAAAACCCTGAGACCTTCCCTTAGAAAGGGTTAGAAGCATAAAGAAGTCTATTTTTATGTCTGTTCTGGCTGAAAATTACCCTTGTTAAACCTACTTCAGATGAAAGCCAATTGCTGAATGTAGGGTGTGCTGCTCACTGCAGCTTGCTTTCCTCCCTGCTTTAGGAGAGGGAATTCAAGCCATGTAGGCAGGATATTACTTAAGTTGGATAGGGAGTTGTGGGCAAACACTGATGTTGGAAATTTATTTCTGGAGATGAAATAAAATCCTTTCCCTCCTTGTTGCAGCTCAAGGATAAGGAGAGGCAGATGATAAAGGAGCGCTTTAAGGTAAGGAGGTGTTAGGTGGCATAAGAACATCCCCTAGTTGATTGGGACAGACAGTCAGACCAACGATCTGCCTAAGGAGGAGACCTGTCAGTGATCAGCAGTGGAGGGGAAGAACATCAGACTCGGTATAGGGACATGATTGCCGACAGGACACTCACTGAGTTTTACTTTGGACAGGGTTTTAATGATGGGCTGGAGGAGCTATGTAAGATCCAGAAGGCCTGGGCAATCCCAGACATGGAGCAACGGGACAAAATCCGACGGGCACAGAAAACCATTGTGAAAGAGACCTATGGTGCCTTCTTGAACAGGTGATGACCTCTTGCAGCATTGTCGTCTTTTCTTTGGATTTACTGAGGTCTTTGGGGCCTAGGGTAGCCTGAGCTGAGGCACTTGTTTACTGTCCTTTCTTAGCTTCTCTACCTTGCACACTAAAACATCCCCAAGCTGAACTCTACTAGTTGCGAACATCTGCTGTCTCCCTGATTCCTTGGTCAGGGTGAGTGCAGATGTTCTAGCTAGCACAAAGCTGTGAGCCACCCTGGGCTATTAATGTAAAACTCAGGACACCAGTTGTAATCACGTCACTTGCTCCCTACAAGATATCCTGTCAGATTCAAGTGGGATGTGCTGGAGTGGAGCTGATTTGTGACAGAGGGGGGGCCAGCGGGTCTCTCTGCTGTGTTCCAGTTGTTTGCCACCTGGCGGTTGTCTTCCTTTGCAGATATGGCAACGTGCCCTTCACCAAGAACCCTGAGAAGTACATCAAATACCAGGTCGACCAAGTGGGGGAGATGATTGAGAAGCTGTTTGACACATCGGCATAAATCTCTAGCTGTCATGTGTTCTCCAGCCGCAAAGTACAAGTCAGCACTCTTTCAGAAACCTTTGGGACTCCCTTCCCTTCTCCCCTGCCCCATTGTGGTGGGCAGGGTGTTATACTTGTATTTATGAGATTTATAAACCTGTGGAAACACTACCTCCTGGCTGTCTTTTGCCTTCTGTGGATCCTGAGCAAAGGCTCTAGATGCCCACTGCGCTGCTGTGTGGGATCTTATGTTTGCGCATCTTCAGGCGTGGGTATAAATGTTCATGCTTTGCACAGCAGACATGATGAGTGTGTAAAAAACCAAACAACAACAACAACAAAAATAAAACCCACCCCCCAAAAAATCCCAACCAAAAAAACCCCAAACCTCACCAAACATCTTGTGGGTACTGTCCTTCTGTTTAGGGCAGGAGGCTTTAAGCTCCAAATGGTGCTGCCTGCTTCCCTGATGGGTTTTGGGAATCTCAGTTCTGTAGGATCCTAAAGCACTTTCACATTGTTACTCTTAACTGTTTTTTACTTCAGTGATGGGGTGAGATGCTGATTCTGTGGTATGGTAGTGCCTGGCAATGGTGGTGCCTGGCAGTCATGCAGTCTAGTTACATACAGGGGATGTTTTACCCCAAAGTTTCATGAGCTGTCGCAGTAGAGGTTCTCCCTCCTGCGTGAGGCAATGGTAAACAGAGTGATGGCAGGGAGGAGTCATGACAGAGCAGTGAGAACCAGAGGGAGCTCTAACGTGTCCTGACTGGTAGCTGCTCCTCATTGATCTGAGGCAGGCCATGTGTAGAAGTGTTCCCATGCTGATTTCTGCAGAGCACCTTCTTCCCATCTGTGTTTTTCTTTGTCTCCTGTCTTGTTAAATCTGATGCATCTCTTCCCTGTAAGTAGCCAAGTCTCTTCCCTGCGTTTAACCCATGGGCATCACATGAGAAAAAGTGCTACTCTCCCATGTGCCTTGGAGTGATACTGGCAGGCTTTGATACAGGAGCCGGACTCGCCATCTTTGCACCAAGGCCTTTCAGAGCTTTGGAGCACATATGTTGTTTCTATGGTCTCTGGGAGGCGCCTGCTGCTCCCACCTCACTCACTCCTGCTGCTTGCTCTATTGTGGGATCTTCTCCATTATTTGCCCATGGTAACACTTGAAATACAGGGTTTCCATAGAGCTAGGAGCACTCACAATAGCTGCTACTTTGCAATTTGGAGCAAATCTATTATTCACCTGAGCCTGTGTTTACAGGAGTGAATGTATACTGGTGTCTAATTAGCCCAGCAGCAGAAGAGCCCTTGTGTCACTGTCCGGTCCGGGGCACTGCAAACAGAGCACAGGAAGGTGGAGAGGGGCAAGGCAGACCTCAGCATGAAATGGGGAGTGAGAACAGATGGCAGAAAGGTGAAGAGGTGTGTTTTAACCCTTCTGCTGTTGTGCGTCCACCAACCCTGCCCTTTCCTAGCAGGGGATACTTCTCTGTGTGGTGTCACAGCTACAAGGCGGGCTGTTTCCTTGGGGAAGTCAGAGTTGCTCATCCTGGGAAATGTCCGCCCAAGGCAGTTACCATGCCAGTGGGTAAGAGAGGCCAAGTGGCTGAGGGCAGAGGGGTTGGATGTTAGAGCCTAGATGAGAATGCAGGTTCTACTGTGGCAGACCCAACCACTTGCCTGGACTGCTGCCTCCACAGACAGCTGTTTTTCAGGTAGCTCCTGGCCTTTCTGAACCCCTGACTACCTCTTTCTCTTCAGCCTGGACCTGAGCATGGTCTGAAACACTGCCTGTTCTCAGTGGTGTGGCAAATGCCTGAAAAACAGCAGATTTGACAGGCTTGTCCAGCCAAGAGCTGGACCACTGTGCAGGTTCAAATCTTGATCCCACCTGCCTGGCTGTTTTTCATGTGTCTGGCCATGCAGGCTTACTGTGCTGACCCAAGACCCCTCCCTGCAGGGACCCTCCCTCCTGCTTTCAGATCTCAAGTGCTTGATGAAACACAAGACTTCGGTGCTAGCTGTTTTTTCTTCTGCCAACTCCAAGAGCCTCTGAAGGCTGGCAGGCACCGGACAGAGTGTTTTTAAGCATAAGCAAAGTGCTGCTGGCTTGCATTATGTACAGTGTCAAGCCTGCTGGATACTTATGCTGACATTCACCAGAAGGAGCTGGATTCCATTTTTCTGGATCTGTTTCTGCTGCCACAGTGGTCTGATCTGAATTTCTTTCTCCAGGAGAGCGGATGGAATTTGTTGATGTGCGCAGGCTAGCTCTGTAAAATGTGTTTTATTGCAGCTAATTCCAGGACAGGAGATTCACCTGGAATGGTTGCAGGCAAAGCCAGGGGAGGGAAGGGGGGAACTTTGCCTGCAGCATTTCTGGAGCATCTGAGCTTCAGTGTGCTGGTATCCTCCCTGTGCTGATGCTCTTGTAGCTAACCAGAGCCCAAAGAAAATACATGACATCCTTTAGAGTCTGGGATGGGGCCACATCCCATTCTCCAGAGGCTCTGGGAGTGCATCTGCATGGCCTACACTGAAAGAGGGGTTTCTGGCCTTTGCTGTCAGCCCATTCCCACAGGAAAGCTGTACCAGTCTTGGGCTGGTGAGGAGCTGGTCCAGCTCAGCTCACAGGTGGGGAGATGCAGTCAGAGATGGGATGCAAAATGTCCCACTCCCTCCTGGTCTCTCTGTTACCAGCACCACAAGTTGGCTGCATTGTTTTCTACCCCAGGGATGCCCTGGCCACAGCTGGAGGAAGGAAGGGGGCTAAGAGGCTGCTGGAGGCTGAGAGCCTAGCTTGGTGGCAGCTGTGCCACAGCAAGGAGGAGCTGGAGGTGGTGAGTACACAGGGGAAGAGGTAACTTCTGCTGCTCCCAGGTGCATGGCTCTTAGGTGGGAGTCCAAGACCCTCATTTTCCCTGAACTAAAGGGAAAGCAAAGCCACCTGGTCCCTGTTTCCTAAATCCAGCCTCCCACTCACCCTGGCTCTAACCATTCCCACACCACCTGCCTCTCCCCTGCGCAGGGAATGACCGTGGGGAGGTGGATGGGCTCTCGGTCTCGCCAAGCAGCCACTGCGGCAGCCAGACCTGCTTTGGGAGCAGCAGCACGCTTCGGCCAGAGCTACCCCTTCCTTGGGGGAATGTCTACGCGTGCTCTTTGCCTTTTTATGGTAAGGAATGTCTTTGCAACACGTTAATTAAGAGCGCTTATGGCAGCCAGCACTGTCCCAGACATTCTTATAGCTGAGCACTTCACGGCCCCCGCTAAGAGTTGAGCGTGGAGCTGAGCAATGCTCAGACTGAGGGAAGGGGCCAAGGGCCTGACTTGGGGCTGCCCACGGCACCGGGGCTGAACCCCCTCTGCCTCCCCTTTGCTTCCTCCAAGGCTCCTGCGGGGTTTAATGCTCTCCACTCTCCTCCCATTTTGCTCTGGCTGTCGGTGAATCCCCTCACACAGATGGGGACAGGCTGGGGGACGTGACTCTGATTCCCAGGGTTTTGGAGCTGGAGCCCCGGTTCTCTGTTGGTTTTTTTTGCTGCCGTGGGTCAGCCTGGGGGGATGTGCCAGGGTCTGGGTGTGCAACCTACTCTCGTGGCTTCCTTGGCACCAATTGTTATTTTGGGGCAGCAAAAGGGGTTTGTCAAACCCTGCTGGGATGGGGACCGGCTCTGGCGTCCCTGCAGCCACCCAGGGCTGCTACTGGTGCAGTTTGCAGCTGGGAGCTGTGTGCAGCAGGGACAAGGGTGGGAGGCTCAGAAGCCTCAGTCCCCACCCCCCTTGGCTGCCTCATCATACTGGGGAGCAAATTTGGCAGAGTAAGTGTTTGAAAACAAAACAAAACCACAAACCAAAACAATTTCTTCAACCCCGGTGATAAATCTGTGTGCTGGAAAGCTTGTGCTAACCTGAGGTTTCAGCCAAGTGCCCCTTGTTTCCTTGCTCATCATTGGGCTTCATGGGAGCTGAGTTTAGCCTATTTATTTTCCGCTTCCAGTTGAATCTGCTTTTATTAAACTCTAACTGGAACATGGGGACTTGCAGTGGTGTTCATTTAAGATAAAACCTGCCAAGGGGACAGACCAGGGCCTATCCCCACTCAGCTGGGAGGGTGCTGAGTGGCAGCAGGTTATGATGCTCTTGTCTTTTTCATCTGGGCCTGATATGCTCTGTTATTTGGGGTGCAAAGTTGCTTCCCACTGTGGTTTTGTGTTGGCAGCAAAACCTTGTGCTTGCCCTTGAAGGGCTCATCAAGGCATGGGCCGGATGGGAGGGCAATGGTTTCATCCTCAGACAAGCAGAGGCGATGGCAAATAAGCTGGAGGGTGCTTTTTTCTATTTCTGCAGTATCCTGTAAGTGGCGTAACGGTCCAGCAGCTGGCCCAGGCTTCACTCTCACTGCCTACAGATAAGTACATACAAATGGATGGATGAGGATCCATAAAACAAGGAGGGCAGGTTGGATGTGTCAAACCGCGGAGACCTGTGAAAGCCTGGACTTTGCTGTCTAATCATTGCAAAGCACCTTGCTGCTCCTGCGTGAGGGTGAGAGCAGCCATGTGAGCTGTGGGGCGAGTCAGAAGGGATTCAGGGGTGCTGGAGGCAGGAGTGAGGTGCAGCCCCCCAGGCTAGTGCTGCGCAGAGCCTGTCCCGAGCCTGCCATCCCCCTCTGTGATCTTGTTGCTGAACAGTGACCAGAAACGAGCCAGTGTCGGTGGTGTCCACAGTCCAGGAAGAGGGGACTCAGCGATGCTTTGGGCTGGGAGCTGAGTTAGGGGTGTCCTGGGATGTGTCTTCAAAGTGGTCCTGGGGGTGGCTGGGCAGCTCTATAGCAGTTAATTGGTTAGGGCAGGGCTCAGCCACGGGCTTGGGAGGCTGCTGGAAAGGCTGGGGGCAGCTTTGCGCAGACCGGAGCTGTGCTTCTGAACTCCTTCCTTTGCATGCTGGTTTTCTACTGTTCTCTTAAGCCATCCCCATTCAGTGCCTGGACCCTGCTGAGCCCCAGCATGTGCGGCACACGAGGAAACGTCTGTCTGTGGGTGGAGGGCAGTGACGTCCTCCCCAGCTCTGCCTTACAGACCCTCTTGGGGTCTCAGTCCCCAAGGACTTGTTCAGTCCCCAAGGACCTGTTGTGTCTCCGGAGCACAGTTCCCAACTCCGCTACTGCCTGTCTGGCACTCGCCAGCGAGAGGGAACCAGGCAGCAACGAGACAGTGAAGTTAGTTTTCGGGGGGGGTTGCGTTAAAAGTAATCAGTGGATGTGCTGGAAGTCTCTGCAAACCACTCGTTCACACAAAATTATTTCTTGTGATGCTTAAAAAAAATTGCTTGTCTTTCATTTGCTAAGTTTTTTTGCATGTCCACTTACACACTCCTACTGATTCTGTGTGTTTGACTGCAGCATCACAGCACTGCTTTTGTGTCTCTCCAGCTAAAGACAGTTCCCAAGCCTCTCCTTTGAGGGATCAGCTTTGCCAAGCTTTGGCAAAGGCTTTACTTCATTATCGTGTTACATCCTTTTCATTGTGCCCGCTTGCCTTGCCCTTGCTTGGGAAGATGCCGGCAGACCATCGGTTACAGCGGTGGCTGCACAGCTGGTGTGTTTAGGGGGATGCCCAGGACTAAGTGTCCCCTGGGGCAGTGCAGGAGGTGGCTTCTGTGTAATTTAGAGCAGGCTGTTGCATAGGTGCTAGTTTGTTCTTGCACACAGTTATTTGTCCTTTGCACCTTCTCCCAATGTCCAGGCTGCTGCTATCTGACACGGGTGACAGATGGGCCGTGGGATGCTCCAGCCGTGTTGTACCTGCAGCAGTCAGCCGCTTGTTCACAAAGCTGGCCCAGTGCCCCACAGCCTGCACCCTGACCCCTGGGATTTGCAAAACCCAGCCCTTTTCCCATTGATTATTATTTGTTTCTAAACCCATTTCTGCCAGGGCTGGATGTGAGCCTTGCAATAGGACGAGAGTGCCTGTGTCCCAGGGTGCTTGCTGTGCTGGTGTTACAGTAATGTTGGGGCTCCTCAAAAAGACCTAAAGCTGCAAACCAAGAAACCACCTGTGGCAAGGGGGAGCATCAAGTGGCAATGTTGCTGCAATGTGTATGGTTTTGATGAGCTGTTTTGAAGAGGTGACCCTTTTCTCCTCTGGCTGATAGTCACGGTTCTAAGTTGCTAACGCTATTTTGAGCCTTCTTTCCCACGCAATGCCAAAATATTCAGGAAACAAACTGAGTTTACAAATCCACAGTAATTTAGTACTTTTCTCCTGCTGGTTGTGAGCCTGTTTTTGCCAGGGTGGGACTGCAGGATTCAGCCTAAGTGCTGTCACCCGGGGTCAGAGCCACCCATCAGAGTTGTCTCCCTCTTCTTCGGCTGTTTTGTGGTGGCCACGCTGCTGCCGAAGGATCCAACATAGCTGCAAGAAGTGAGTCCCCAGAGACCCAGTCTTGCTGCCTCAGAGTCATCTCCCAGCCTGGGCACAGCTTGGCACTGGGGCTTTGAGAGGTCACTAGCCTGCTGTGGCCCCAGCTTTTCCCACGGCCAGCTTGGGGGTGGCACCAGGAGCCTGCCTGGGGCTGGGGAAGAGTTTGGGGCACAGCTGGTCCCCCTCCACCTGGCCCTGCTCCCCATGGGTCCCCCGGGGCCGGGTGCTGTGTGCTGGGTCACAGTGAGCACCAGTAGCAAGAGCAGCAGGAGCCCCAATATAGCCCTGGGGGGTTGCTCCTCCTCTTGGGTTCTTCCCCCCAGCACCCCAGCTCTCACCCTATGGTGAGATGAGATAGCTGGATACCAGCCTGATTCCTCCCCCCATCCACCCCCCCCACAGGGCTCAAAGCAAAGGCTTGCTCTTTCTTTGTGGATTTCGAGCCTCTCATGAGGGCATGGGGCATGGATTGAGGCTTGCTGGCTGGCTGGTACATCTGTGAGCCGCTTATTTTTATTTTCTTGTGAATGCTATAAAAAGATGAACTCAGGAGCAACTCCTGTCCTTTCTGGGAACTCAGCCCTGCATGAAAGGGAACAACCTGGGCTTTAAAGCAGGAACCAACCCCATGGGGCTTCCTGTGGTGCAGCCCCAGCACTGGCACTGTGATGTCCTGCAGCATCTCGGGTTGAGATATGTGGGTGCAGCTGAGTGTGATGGGAAATTGGGTCTGGGGCGGGCGAGAAGGAGGGAAGTGGGTGGGGGTCAGTGTCCCTTCCGTGATAGCACAAAGGGACAGGGGACGCTGCACCCCCAGCCATGCCAGCACAGGGACCACTGTCCTTGGGCAGTGCAGAGATGGCGGGACAACATTTCCATCCCCAAGGCGAGGTAATAACTGTCTCCAGGAGAGGGGGTTGAACCCCTCACTGTGGGGGGGATCCATTGGAGCCAGATCCTGCAGCTCTCCGAGCAGAGGTGGATGAGGGTGGGAGGAAGATAAGGCTTTTAGCTATGTTGGCATGGCTGATTCAATGTTTTTCCTGGCTGGGAAGGGTTCAGTAGGTGAGATAAATGCAGATGTACGTAATGGAGCTGTTTATATGCTTGCTCTCTGTAACTTATGCCGTGAGCAGGGCTAGACTAAATATAATGCTTATTGATATGAGGCAGTGGCCAATTTATGGCCCTCTGTGTGGGGCAGGAAGATCTGGTTATAATAACACTCAGCAGAGGAAAACAAATGTTTTACAGCCAAAAGCTTCCCAGGAAGAAAGGCCAAGCTGGGGATGGGTGGAGGGCAGCACAGTGTGGAGGAAGGCTGAATCAGGACCCGGACCCTGGAGCAGACCCCCAGAGAGAGCCAGGGTCCCAGCTAGAAATAGTCTCCTACAATGCGTGCCAGTCCTGGGGAGCTCTGCCATGGGGATTCACAAGGAGGGAAATCTGTGCAGACAGACTTAGACCCCCTTTAATGACAATTTATAGAGACCTGATCTTCACGGGTGCTTGATGCTGTTGGGGTAAAGACCTGGGAATTGCAGGGATGCTCAGGATAGCTTGTCCCAGCTCCTGTGCACTTTCACCGCCTCCTCTGGCTATGCTCTGCCACAGGGTTTTCAAAAGAGTTAATTGATCCTATTCCAGTGATGCTCTTCTGGTACCGAAAACGGTGGGTCTTTAAATAAAGCCCTCAGCTGCTGGCAGTCACAGGGCTCAGCTGCTCGTGGAGCCTTTGCAGCGTTGAGCGGGGGTGCAGGAGCCATGTCAGCCTCTTGTGCGAGGGTACAGCTGCATTAAGGGGAGTGCAGTGCCGTTCCTCGCACCACGGTGCCCCCCCCTCCAATGGATGTGCTTGGATGTAACCCACTCCCTCCTCTGCCCCCACTGCCTGTGACTTCCCTTGGGCCAGTGGGTCCCACTGCCCCTCCAGCACCTGCCTCTCCTCCAGTGCAGACTGTGGGGTGTCTCAAGGGAGCTGGACACGGGATGCAGGGTAGAGGGTTTTATTGAGGCTTCCCCAGCTGGCTGGGGTCCCCCAGCACTTGCGCAGCCCCGGCTGTCCAGCCCCACACCGCAGCTGCAGGAAAGCAGTGCCCATGCCCTGCTTTGCGCTTCTTCACAACCACCTCCCCTGGGCTGAGATGCTGAGCCATGCCCAAGCTGTCTGAAAGCATTAAAATCCTCCCCCAGCGCTGACCCACTGATGTCCTCCTCTGCTCCCCCGGCAGCGCAACCTCTCCTGTGGGGCCATGGCTGTGCTCCCCCTGCAAACAGCCTCCCTCCCTGCTGGTCCTTGGTGACCTCCAGATGCTCTGCAGAGCCTTGCACGCAGCAAAATGGTGGGGATGAGCCATGGTAGGCAGCACAGGGCAGTGGCCCGTGCCCTCAGCTGTCCCATACTTGGAGTACAATGCTCATTTGAGCTACGGCTGCTGCTTCCAGCCGTGCTCCATCTTGGGGAAACCTCCTCCAAGCCACGAGCCCCAGGGAGACGTGAAAGCCCAGCCAGCACCAGCTGCACGAGGAAGGTTTGTCTCCTGATTTCCATGCTTCTCTCCCAGATTTTCCTACCTGAGCTGGGTTTGTGCCCACGTGGCTGTGGACAGTGCTGCCCTGGGACACAGCTCCTGAACTGGGACACAAACAAACCAAGACTTCCCAAATGTCCCTAAAAGTGCACCCTGCTAACTCCAGCCAGACACTGCATTGGTTGGAGGGACCAGAGCTTTCCATAGGCTCCAGGTGTAGATGCAACAGGGTGTAAGTTCGTCCCTGACAGAGGAACAGGTGATTACACATGAGAGTTCATTTGGGGGTTTGGTCTCTCTGCTCTCAGCAAGTGCTTGGTGGAAGCAAATCCTGCTGTTGGATCCACGGTCAGTTGCTTGGCTGAGTCTGTAGTCAGCAGCATCGCTTTAACAGTTATGATATCTGGGTGCATTTGAATGAAAATGGGTACGATTTGACGCATTTCAACCCAAAATGTATCCCATCCCCAGGCCTGCGATGCTGCAGGAGACCGCAAAGCTGTGGGATAGGAAGAAGCTCTGCTAGGTGACTTTGAAGGTGATGAAGGAGCCATCTGCCTTCTGCTGGTGTCCCACCAGCTCTGCCTCCTCCCAGGGCTGGGCTGGGACCTTGCAGCGGACGGAAAAGCACCTCGGCAGGACTTCGCTGATGTGGGTCACCTCACTGAGCTCTGCCTCCAGCGTGCTGACAGTGTTTGTCACCTGGGCCACATGCACCTTGTTGGCTGCCCTCTTGTGCAAGAGGCAGCTGAAGATCTTCTTGAAGCCCTTGCGGAAGTGTTTGGAGACCAGAGCATAGACGATGGGGTTCACGCAGGAGTTGGCATAGGAGATGAGATGCGAGAGGATGCGGAGCACGTATGTAGCATGATTGAGGGGGAAGTACCCAAACCAGACGCAGAGGATGAGCAGGTGATGGGGCAGCCAACAGAGGCAGAATAGGACGGCTACAATGATGATCATCCTGGTGACCTTCCGCTTGGCCACTTTGGACTCTGACATGTCTTGGAGAGGGTCCACGGACCTCCACAGGTAGTGAATAGTCCGCACATAAGTGAGGCTCAGGATCAGCACTGGGATGATGTAGCTGAAGATGAAGGTGCAGATGTCCATGACCTTGCGCTGGGAGATCTCCCATATGGGGTGGCAGACAGTCAGGTTGGCCAACTGGAATTCCTGGTAGTAACTGAGGTAAGGGCTTGAAAAGATGAAGGAAAGGCCCCAGATGAAGCAAATGGCCATGAGGGCATTCCTGGGTGTCCTCAGCTCCCTCGAGTGCAGGGGGTATCGTATGGCCAAATACCTGCACAAGAAAGGGAAAGGGACATGACTGCAGTCCTGGGGAGGGCACAGAGAGCTGCTCCAAGAGCAGACTGGAGAAAGGGCAAAAGTGATGGATCTGAGCTTTCCAGGGCAATTAGTTGCACACCTGACTCCCTGGTGCTTCTCAGGATCCCTGTGCATCATAGTGGGGTGAGGAAGATCCTCTCCCCTGACCCTGTCCTGACACCCTCTCTGCTCCCAGCAGTGCTTGTGGGGAAGATGGGGATGGTCCCCTTCTGTCCCTCTCCCTAATCCAGCAGCTCCTCACTTGATCATCAGTCTGTCTGGCACAAGTGACAGCAGCAGTGAGGATATGAAGGCAGGAGCAAGTCCCCAGGATCCCCAGACACCGTGTTGCTCATGCTGGCACATGTGACAGCGTGTCACCCATTTTCAGTTCTGTAATTAGCGTTCCTTAATCACGACGAAATCTGGGGGCTTGTGCAAGCTCCCTCTTGCTTGACACCTTTGTTCCTCCCAGTTCTGTGGGATGCAGAAGGAGAGGCAGACCCTGGCTGTGTTTTACCTCCCGGGGGGCTGGGGCGGGGGGGGGAACCTGTCCCAGCAGCCAGCACAGTGCCATGCTGGGATGGCAAGACACATCCAGCCCTGCTCTGGGGCTGCCACAGCTCTTTCCCAGGTGACTTTCACAGGGACTTTCCACATCCCATCTCAGGTTTTGGATACTGAGCAGAGCAGCACTAGGAGCTCCCTGCCTCTCGCTTGCTGTGGGTTAGTAACTCACCAGCCCTTGCAGAGGCAGGGGCTGAGCTAGCATGGGGTAAAGCGCAGGCAGGAGCAACAGGCTGCCTTTTACGTAGCTTCCCAGCTAAAACCCACCCTGGGCCAGGCTGGGACAGTGACTAGGACAAGGGACAGCACTGGGACAGAAAGGGGCTTTTTGGTAATAAAAGGGGAGGGTGGGAAAAGCAGTGTCCCAGCTCAAACATCCCAGTGTCTTTCTCCTCCTTGAGGTTTGCCTGCTTTGCCGTGGGCTCTTGGGAGGGTAGGGGCTCTCTCCACGTATCCCAGGAAGAGCCAGGGGAGTGCAGGGACGGAGCTTTTTGTCTCTCTGGTTTTCTATCCCCCCTTCAGCTGCCAGAGCCTGCAGACCAGTCCTACAGCTTCAGGGTCTGAAAGCTTCCTCCAGCTGGGCACTGGGGACAGGGGTCCCAATCCAACTCTCTCTACTGGACCCTATCCTTGGTGGTTGCGTTTCCTTGCACAGGGGAACTGCGAAATGCTCCTGAATTCCCCCAGGAGTCCTGGGAGGTTGCAGCCATCAGGACTTCGCTCCAGGGGATTCTGTCCCCTCTCCTTCCTGGGGGGGGGGGAATCCAGAGAAGGGGGAACCTCAGCCCCCCCTCCCCTTTCCTACCTGTCGAGGGAGACGGTGGTCAGGGTGAAGCTGCTGGCATACATGGTGAGGTAGATGAAGAAGTGGACGGCCTTGCACATGAAGGGCCCGAACACCCAGCCCTCCAGGGTGTAGATGGTGGCTTGGAAGGGGACGCAGAAGAGGATGAAGCAGAGGTCGGCCACCCCCAGATTGAGGATGAAGAGGTTGGTGGTGTTCTTCACCTGCCCGTTCCGTAGCAGCACGGCCAGGACCAGGCAGTTGCCCACCGTGCCCATGAGGAAGATGATGAGGTACACCAGTGGGATGATGACCGATTCAGGCTGCCAGCCCGCCTCGGAGCCCACCGCTGAGCTGTTCATGGCCGGGAGTGCACGGAGCGTGCAGCGGGGATGGACGGGGGGAGCGTGTGTGGAGAACGCACTGGGGTGGCAGGCAGGGGGTGCACGGAGAGCGCGGTGGGGATGCACGGGAAAGGGGGTGCACGGAGAGAGCAATGGGGGGTATACCAGGGATTGCACGGGAAAAGGGGTGCACGGAGAGAGCAATGGGGGGTATACCAGGGATTGCACGGGAAAAGGGGTGCACGGAGAGGTCAGCGGGGAGCGCAGCGGGGATACAAAGGAAAAGGGGGTGCACGGAGAGTGCAGCAGGGAGCGTACCTGAGATGCACGGGAAAAGGGGTGCAACGGAGAGTGTGCAGGGGGACCCGCCGGGGCGCACGGAGAGCCGGCCGGGGTTACACGGTGGGAGAGCGGGGTTGGGGGGGTGGAGGATGCACGACAGCCGGGCGCCCTTCACCTCCTCCGGGTCGGCTGGGAGCCCGCGGCCGCTCGCTGCGGCTCCGGCTCCGGCTCCGGCGGTGCGGCGCGGCGCGGCGCGGCTCGGCGCTCTCCCTCCCGCCGGCGGAGCAGGGTGGAGGGGGCGGAGAGGGGGGGGCTCCGGGGCGGCGGCGGCTCCCGCCCGGCCCCGGGGAGGGGAGCCCGGCCCGGCCCCCGGTTTGCTCCGGGAGGGGGGCGGGGGTGTAAATCCGGCGGGGTAAAATGTCCTTTGGTGGTGCGACCGCCCCCGGGATGGGGCTGGGGTAGCCGAGCTGGATACCCAAAGTGGGGTGTCTGGGTGGTCTCCCTTATTGCTCCCCGCCGGTAGCGGTCACTGGGAGAGGGCTTGTCTAACCCCAGGGGCTGCAGCGTGTATTTTTTTAGGAATGGGGTCCTCTCAGGCTGCGAATGTGTCTAAATTGTCCAGTACGCAGCTAAATCCTTGCACCTAAACACCCCAGAGGTGAGATCAGGTTTGCGGGAGGATCTGTATTTCTCTCCCCAGGGGTGAGGGATCACGGTAAATCACTGCAGCGAGAACAAATCTTTTTCACATCTGCCTTCTTTTCCTGCCTGCAAAATTGCCTGTTTTATTCCTTCAGAGCCTTCACAGATGGAAGTCTCAGGACTGGCCGGTGCAATCAGCTCTCCAAGGACACTTTATGTGGCCCCTAGGCTGTCTCGCTTTATTCCTGTGGAGAGAGAAATATTTAACAAATCAATTATTCCTATACCTACCCCACTCCACAGCTTCTCAGTTGTCTTAATGGACGCTCAGATCTAAGCCTGCTGGCAGTGCTGGGAGGTCTGGGGACAGTCACAGCCCTGTGACATTGCTGCCACGGGACAGAGAACCCCCTTCACCCTCAGCAGCCCACGAGCAGCTCCACCAAACCGGCTTCTGTTCAGCTACACAGACGAGGTACATGGGGAAGCGAATGCACAGGGAAGCAAATACACCACTTTGTGGTGGTGTGAGGACGCTCTGTTCCTGACGTTATCTCGCAGGGGAAAGCAGGCAATTAGGAGCAGTGCCGCAGAATGCCAGGTATCCCACAGGGCACAGCAGGTGCTGAGACACAGCAGCGCAGCTCTGCCTTCCTCTCCTGGTCCCAGACTGGCCACACGCCCTCAGGGAGTCACTTCTGCCCTCGGCGAGGGCTGCGCCACATCCCCAGCCATGGCCCTGGAGGTTGCAGGCCCAGCTCGTGGGGAAAGCCCAGCCCCAGGGAGCTTTCACCCTGCGGGAACTGCCCCAGCTCCCTGTGCCCTCAAACAGCCACAGCAAGGTACTGGCATTTGGGTTTATTGACTCTAGCGATGTCTTTGGTCTCCCCTGAGCTCCCGTCAGGTCACAGAGAGGCCAGGTCTACCCTCATGCTGCAGAGTGGGACCATTAAAACACCCAGTTTCTTCCCAAACACCAGTGCAACTCGCCACCCACGGCATTGTAGGCAAAGATCAGTAGGAGGATACCCCATCCAGAAACTGCAAAATAAATTCCTGGCCTGGGACATAGATGGGTTATTTGGGCAGGGGTGCAGCAGGCTGGGGATCTGGTCTCCAAGGGTGGCTGAAAGCAAAAGGAAAAGGCACGTTGTAAGGCTACCAACCCTCCCAGGCTGCAGGGGCTGGTGGCACAGGGATGGTCTGTGCATGGTGTGAGTCTCTGGAGCTGGTAACCTTCAGTGGGTTTATTCTCTACAGCTCTCCCTGCAATGCCAAAGGCGGCTTAGACCCACCACCTCACTGCAAGGCTCTCAACCAAGGCTCTGCTCGATGCAGCGCCGCAGGTTTGTGTTGTCCTCCTCTCCCTCTGCCCTGGGGGAAGAGCAGAGCCAGCTCTGCAGCAGGAATCCACGCACCAAGCCAACAGTTGACAGTTTTATCCTCCCACTTACAGACTCCAGAGGAGCAGCAAAGCTTCGTGCCAGCATATGAGGAAGGCAGCATGGCAGAAATGTGCCTGTGATAAACCTGATGGCTGTTCTGCTGTTGGAGTGGGTCCCTTGGTGTGCGACGTGCACATGTTTGCGTTGGGGCATCTGACTGCGGGTGCTGCAGTGCCAACCTAACCCAAGTCCGTCTGAACTACCACGGCCATGAGAGAGGAGCTGTTGTTTGTAAAACATGCTTCAGTTGACATGTCTGCTTGGTTCAAGCATCATCCTGAAATGCAGTTTGGTTTAGATAGGGAATGGATCTCTGGGAGATGCAGTGGAAATCCAAATCAGACAGAAATGGCTTAAAAGATTTACAATGGAAAGCTGCAGCTTGAGGAGTTGGGTTTTCTTTTTCCTCTTTGAGCTTTCATGTCCACGAGAGGGAGGGAGAGCTTTGAAATCAGAGAAAAGAGATCATAGCTGAGCCCTCAGAAGGGGAGAGGAGCAAAAATTGCTGCTTGGTGTTGCATGGCAGCAGCAAATTGCAGCCAGCCTTGCTGGCCCCAAAGGCAGGCAGAGCCCTGGGCTGGCAGAGACAGGTCTGGGGGGGAGAGACCAGTGGGAACAGCTATTGGAGCGATACCGAAAAAGCCAGTTGAAGAAACTCTCTAACACTTGATTTTGGAGTTTTAGAAAGCAGGCGTTCTTTATTGCAGCGCTGGGTGCACGGGGGGTCACTCCACCTATCGTGCACACTGTCAGGCCTAATTGTGCAGGTTAAGTACATGTTCTACATACATATTCACTAGATTTCCAATAAATGTTATACATATTCATTAGTTTTCTGGGAAACTATTAGCATATGCAAATGTCCTTTACGCAGGCGCATTGAAGGTCTCTGGTGGTCTTCAGGAGTCCTCTGGTGGTCTTCCATAGTCTTCCTCACTTGTCTGCTACTTGACCCTCCTCAGGTGATTCTGCACAGTATGGGCCTTTACATGTTTTGGTACATCTTATCCTAAAGAATGCTCGTTAGTCCCTAAAAATGCTTGTTAGTGCACTTATTATCTAAGTTTTCATTAGTGATGTAAAACTATATGGCTAGTTTAAGCTAAATCATCTACAAGGACGGGAACAAAGGCAGGAGTTCTTATCTTTTCTGGCCCTATCTATCAGGCAAGGCCTCTGCTTGTGCCTTCTCAGCAAGATCATAAATTCATCAAACATTTAATTAAGCTTTGTGATTGCTCATGGCTCCCTCTTGCTCATTCTCATTTTCTTGATCTTTCAACTTTTACTATATCAGGAGCAGCTTGTAACGCTCAGTGTTATAATGGCTATGTTTGCATAAGTGTTTAGGACAGTAGGTATTCAGAAAACAGTTTGGTGTTTGTCCCTAAAGAGGCACCTCCAAGCTTGAGTCAAATATTTAAACCCCTCGCACAAGAGGACCTGGTGTCCGCTGCTTCCCTCAGGTTTATACCCTTAAATAGCTGCAGGAAAGTGCTCCTGGATTTGGGTGTGTTCTGGGCTTTTAAATAACAGCAGAGGGTCTCTTTTTTTACCAGGTATACAATCAGACTGGGGTAAAGGTGCTCCCTGCTGCCCCTGTGGCTAGAGGTGGGAGATTTTGGCTAGTGCTTGGCCTGGGAGAGTTCAAACCTGCTCTCCTAAAGGGCTGCCCAGACCAGCACGCTCAAAGGTGTCCTGGGAAGGTACAAAGGGAAGGAGAGGCTCCCCCAGGACTGCCGCTGCACCGGCCAGGTACAGCATCGCCCTGTGGGGACCAGTCCCGCAGTGCCCGACGAGTCCCTGCTCCCAGAAACTGGCACCTGGGGGGTGTTTGAGGGCCAGCGTGAGTATGTCTGCCTCTGCCGCTCAGCAGCCTGGCGTCAGCCATCTCAGCTCAAGCACCGTCTGGGTTTGCGAGGACTCCTGGCCTCCCAGGGCTGCGGCTGAGCCTTCAGCCACGGACTCATCCTCAGTCCTTTCCTGGGATGCTTTGGTTAACGAAGATGCCGCCATTTGCTCGAGCGTCCTCCGGTCTGTTCAGCCAGCTCAGGCAGGTGAAAACCTCAGAGCCAGCCCTGCAGAGCAGCTTTGCATTAGGGTCTCCAAACCTACACCCCCAGATCACACTTATTTTAGTAGGAAAGACACGGTTTCACTGAGTTTCAGCTGCCTGGCTGGTGCTGAGCGAGGCAGGGCCAGCCCTTCAGCCAGGGGTTGAGCAGGAGTATGGGAGGGCTGGGGGGGGTCAGCCTCGGGTGGGTGAGGGGGACAGGGCTGGGGGGAGGCTGATCCTGGGGCCGGGGGGTGACCTTGGGGCCGGGGGATCAACCCTGGGGCAGAGGAGGGGGACGGGGCTGGGGGTCCCAATCCTGGGGGGGTTGGGGGGGTGTCAGCCGCGGGGTGGATGAGGGGGGCAAGGGCAGGAGGGCCCGATCCAGCCGGGGAAGGATGTATCCAAATCCTGCGTGAGCCCCCAGTCCCGAGTGGGGCGCCCCCCCACCCCCTGATCCCCGCTCCTGGGAGACAGCCCCCTCCCGCCCCGGGTCCTCCCCTATCCCATCTGCCCCCGCGGCGGCCGCGCTCGCCATGGCCTCGGCGCCCGCCTCTCCTCCCCCGGCCCATGATGCAGCGCGGCGGCGGCGGCCCGGGCGCAAGATGGCGGCGGAGCGGCAGAACGCAGGCGGCGGCCGCGGCGGGGCGGGAGGCGGCGGCGGCGGCGGCGGAGGAGGAGGCGGAGGCGGCGGCGGCGCAGAGGAGAACAAGGAGAACGAGAGGCCGGTGGGGCCTCAGGCCGGTAGCCTCGGCGACAGCCTGGGCCTGGAGAGCATCCTGCGCGGCGGCGGGGGAACGTGGCAGGCCCGGCCCCGTGGGCGGCGGGGGGACGTGGCGGCCGCTGTGGGGAGCGCGGGGGCTTGCAGGCCCTGGGCGGGCGGGCACGGCCGACTCTGCTTCCCCGCGGGGAGGGCCGGGCGAGGCGGCGGAGACTCCCCTGCCCCTGTGCGGAGGGCGGCGGGTCAGCCCAGGCCGCGGGGACCCGTGCCTCAGGCGGGAGCCGGGCTGTGAGCCCTGGGCTCGGGGCCCCGGAGGTGCCGGGCGATGCTGGCGTGAGCATGTCGGTGCGACGGCCTGGGCTAACCCTCGCCGTCCCTGGGGGTGAGGGTTTGACGTGGATGAAACCCGAGAGTCAGTTTTGCATTCCTGAGTTGTGGATTTATTCTTTACTTTGCAGCTTTTCCTTCTGAAACGCGTGACAGCTGTCGTCAGCCTTCAAAGCAGAACTCTGTGCTAGGCTGCGTGCTCTAGATACGAGCAGGCTGTCAGTAATCTTCTGGCCGTAATATTAGTGCTTGAAGCAGGCAGTAGTGGATAAAATAAATCTTAACAGGTATGCTGAGATGGCAAACGGGCTCCTCCAGATTTAGCAGTTATAAAATCTGATGTGGCATGTAAAGCTTGTGGCATTTTTGTATGTGAAACTTTCATGTGAAACTAGTCCAGCTGCACAGCTGTGATAGAGCTGAGTTTTATCTTCTGGGTAAGAGGAAAACCCAGGTGAAAGAAGGTTGCAATTTTCCATTTAGCATATGGCAGCTGTTGTAAAATTAGTAACTGTTGAGTAAGATGTGGACATAGTAATTGCCCTGGTAATGTTAAGAATACCTAAGTCAATGATAAAGTAAATAATATAGGGGATATGAATTCAGTGAGGAACTGCACAGGATAAAAGGCCGTCTGAAAAAATACTTAAGGTAGACAGCAAGGATGAAGCGTGCTATGTTGAGATGTTGCAGTTTGACTTGTTTTTTCTACAAATGCAAATAATTCAGTTGAATAACTATTGATGCAGGTCTTTAATACTTAAACTAAAGAGACATTTTTTTAGGTGTAATTCCGAGAAAACACTTCAATAGACATCCGTCATTTTAAACTTTAAAAGTCTGGTAGTTTCTTTTTTTTCTAGCCATAGTAATAGTGTTTCTTTCGGTGGGGTCGTTGTATAGTCTGGTTTTGGTTTTGTGGTTGTTTGGGTTTTTTTTAAGGCTTCTTGGTAAAGCTTAGAAGGGAAATTTTGGGATATATATACATACAGCGCAGAGGTTTCTTGTCTACGGTGGAGATTTTCTTTTACAAAATAATCTGCCTTGTAAGCTGAATGGATAACGTCAGCAAATTTATTAGAATACAGTGTGATTTTATTTGGTAGTGTTACTAAGTGAATAAAGCAAGTACAGGATGCACAGAAATTGGCAAATATGCTAAAGAATGCAAAGACCGGATGGAAATCATGGAGTGATGCTATTGCAAGGCACAGGCCAGTGCACTCTTTCACAGAGTACTTGTTACAGTAATAATGCAGTAAGACTAGAAGTGTGTTGAAAAATTGAGTAGAAAATAAGCCCCCTGAATACTTCCTAAAAGCTCTTTTTGTGAAGTTCTCTGTATTCAGAAAGCAGTTTGTTTGTGGAAGCTGTGTCAGGAAGGCAGCAGTGACTCTGCTCAGTATACTTCTGTCCTTTTCCTGAGAGATGGGATGTTTAAGGGCAGGAAAGCTTCTCTCCGTTTCAGTTTTGCCAATAAAACTGTGTCACAAGTGTGACTGGGGAGGCGGTGTAGTGTAGCTAGGGCAGTCAGTTATATTAGCCTAGATGTGTCAGTTGGCATAGCTTATTATCCTGAAATGAGCTCTGGTAACAGCAAGACTCTTGTGGTTGCCTGTAAGAGGAGGTGCCTGTGGTATGTCTTAGTCCTGGCCTTGATGAAAGTCATAAAGCTCTGAAGTAAGCAGTGCAGTCATGAGGTCTTTTAGGATCATCACTTCTTTCAACTGTGTGTTTTTAGGAGGTTTTCGGGTGCCCCTCTGTTCAAAGTGCATTTGCTTAATAGAACCTATAGAGATTCCTTCTGTTATTTTGGGGTAGAACGAAGAACTGGTAACAGACTGTACTGTCAACCTGCCTTAACCTAAATTGCAGTCCTTCAGATTGTGAAGGAGTCTCAGCAGCAGCATGGTTTACGACACGGAGACTTCCAGAGGTACAGGTTAGTAAACAGTGTGGATGTCTTGGAGTTTCTAGTGTGACTTGGCTTACTTCATTTAACATGTAAACCTACTGTAGCAGGCAACAAAAATGATCTGCCAAGTAAATACCCCTTGACAGGTTGTTTCATGTGAAGCAATGTACACTTTTTTCATTAGATGTAATGTGCTGTGACTGTTCCATTTAGGAGGGTACAGACTGGCTCTTGTTTTTCTGTTGCCCTTTAAGAGCTTGTTTGTTAACACCTCACTGATAATCGCTATACTCTTCCAGAACTGAGTGTTCAATAAACACACATAAAGCAATTAGACAGTAAGGAGAACATAATTCTGATTTTTCAAGATCAGGAGTTATTATGTGTCTTCTTACGTTTTTTGTATTTATTAACCGCTGGTTTACAGGTAGTTTCTGAACTACCTCTTACGTATGTCTTATATGGAGATCTTAGTTGTTAAAACATCTGTCACAGCTTTTAGTCCTTTTTTTCTGGTTGGAGAGAGCAGTAAACAGAAACAAAGTTGTTCTTTGGCCAGACTGACTGTGGTCATCTTTTCTTTAGGGGTTATTGCTCCCGTAGGCTAAGGCGGCTCCGAAAAACTCTCAACTTCAAGATGGGAAACAGGCACAAGTTCACTGGGAAGAAGGTAACTGAGGAGATTCTCTCAGACAACAGGTACAGTCACTGGATGGAATCAAGCATTCAGTATACTGGTGAACAGTTTCTTTCATTTCAGTAATTTATTTTCATGGGGGTGTGGTGGAAAACTCAGAAATGCTTCTTTTCAGAGATGTCTGTTGTTGATATTAATAAAAGATGAAAGTTCAGGCTGCAGTGCAGGGGGAAGAGGCACTGCTCAGGTCCCACTTCATCATGTGAACAAGTAGGAGAAGAGGGAGCAGCAACAGCCAGTTCCTTCTCTTCCCTCATAGCTGCTAAAATGGGTTCTTTTCGTAGTCAGTAAATTACTTTGATATTAAAGAGGAGATTCTTATTCAGATCTGCTGCAAGGTAGCAGATCAGCAAGGAATGCTGATAACGTAAATGGTGTAGCCAGCAAGGTTGTGGTTGGAGACATAATCCCTTCCCTTTGAACAGAAATACTGGATTGCAAGTTTTACTTAGATTTTCAAAATCTGGCAGAATGCTTGTCAGAGTATGTGGAGAATAGCCGGGATCTTGGGCTCATTTCTCATCTTTTAGAAACACTTGAAATGTCTGCTGTCTCCTCTTGTGGGGAAAAGAAAACGTGATGCTGTCTTCACCTGTATTGTTAAGAAGCCAGATGCATTATAACATTAGCTGGTGGGAAAGCAGATATGTTTACCCATATTGAACCAGTTTGAAGAGCAACCTGAAATCATAAATCCCTTGTCTTTGCAATGTCTGTGGTGCTACAGAATGATACCAAATTCTTTTCCTCAGTTGGGTAATTACATTTCTGTGGTGAGAAGTACAGTAGAAGATAGTTAGGAATAATACGACTTTGTGTGCTTAGAATGTTAAGAAATAAAAGCGTCTACCTCTTATTAGCCAAGCTGAACTTGTGTTACCAAACTTTGCAGATCACATGGCAAAGAACTAGTAGTGATGTGGCCGTTCTTGTTTGAATGTAATTATTTTTTCATTAATTTTCCTCTGCCCTGTAGGTATTTGCTGTTGATTCTGATGGATGCAGAGAGAGCCTGGAGTTATGCCATGCAGCTGAAACAGGAAGCAAACACAGAGCCTCGCAAAAGATTTCACTTGCTGTCTCGCCTGCGCAAAGCTGTGAAACATGCTGAGGAGCTGGAGCGACTGTGTGAAAGTAACCGAGTGGATGCCAAAACAAAGCTGGAAGCTCAGGTAACCACTAGTAGTTTGATCTTGTTTTACAGCAAAAGCTGAACAAGAAACCTGTGGGTTTTGGGTGAAGAGATTATTCTCACCTAGCAATAGGTAATCAAAATGGACCGATTCTTGAACTGGATAATGTCTCCTTTTGAGTAGCTTGGACTTGCTATTAATGCAGCTGCTGGAATTGCAGAAATAACTAGTGGCACTAGCCAAGATGAGGACCTGGTGTTTAGAAGTTGATTATGGGTATCAAATGGTTGTCCTTGCTTTGGAGAGCAATACGTTTAAGAAACTATGCTCATCTGTTGAGTTACCTATTTGTTAAACACCCTAAAGTAGTGTCATGGATTAAGACCAGCCAACAACTATGCACCGCGCAGCCGCTTGCTCACCCCAGTGGGATGGGGAGGAGAATCGGAAAAAAAAAAAAAGGTAAAACTCGTGGGTTGAGATGAGAACGGTTTAATAACTAAGATAAAATGTAATAATGATAATAATAATAGTAAGGAAAAGGAATATAACAGAAAGAGCAATAAACCCTAAGAAAACACAAGTGATGCGCAGTGCATCACCACCTGCTGACCGATGCCTGAGCAGTGATCCACCCCTCCCAGCCAACTCGCCCCAGTTAATATACTGAGCATGACATTCTATGGTATAGAATATCCTTTTGGCTAGTTTGGGTCAGCTGTCCTGGCTGTGCTCCGTCCCGGCTTCTTGTGCACCTGCTCAGTCAGCAGAGCCTGGGAAACTGAAAAATCCTTAACTTAGGATAAGTGCTACTTAGCAACAACTAAAACATCAGTGTGTTATCAACATTATTCTCACACTAAATCCAAAACACAGCACTGTACCAGCTACTAGGAAGAAAATTAACTCTATCCCAGTCAAAATCAGGACAAGTAGCTACCTAGAACACAAGACTCGAGGCTTCAGTTCCTGGAACAAAGTTGGAAAAAAAATTAACTAGGTTAATTAAAACTGCCATTTTGTAGTTTATTACTGGAAAAAAAAAGTTGTGTGACATCAGTGGACCATGTTGATTGCATAACAAGCAAGAAACATCTTTGCTTTCATCTCCTTAGAAATGTAGCAGTGTCAGTTAAGAGAAAAAAAGGTGGGTACCTAGTAACCCATAATCCAAGTCAGTTGTCTTTGGTGGGAAGACCAAATGAAAAGGCCAAGGCTTAATCACTTACTGTAGGCGTCACAGCAGCCTTCGTACTAAAGGTTGTACAAACTAGGCTGTCAATCACACGGAAATTAACTTGCCCTTGTGCTGTCTGCAGGCATACATGGCTTACCTCACAGGAATGCTTCGTTTTGAACACCAGGAGTGGAAGGCAGCAATGGAGGCTTTCAACAAATGCAAGTGAGTTCTCCCACTTCACCAACTTCATTTAGTAAATAGTATTGGATCAGTCTAGTAAGTTTATGTACTGTATGTACAGCAACTCTGTGAGTTGTTTAGTTAATTGTGCACTTAACTGGAAGGTACTACTGAAGAAATGGCATCCTGCAGAGTAGACACGCAAACTCTTCCCTTAAGATAGCATCTCACAAAACAACACTTACTGCAGTGTTAAATATTTATTCTTTGCTGTAGGACCATATATGAAAAACTGGCCAATGCTTTCACAGAAGAACAAGCTGTACTGTATAATCAGCGTGTGGAAGAGATCTCACCCAACATTCGCTACTGTGCCTATAATATTGGTAAGGAAAGGTGGGGTACCTAATGGCCGACAAAGAGCAAGACTTGTTCACAGGAAAAGAATATTGACTTGATAGTTAAATACTGGCCCAAGTGACATTGCAGTGAGTCAATAATATTTTGGGCAAATTCTGCACACGTTCAGGGTCAGTTTAGCAGTGGAGAAATACACTCATTTTGTGACAGTACATGTGGTTTTGTGTAAAAAGTCAAAATACCAGTTTGGAGTAGTTTGCTTATGAATTCAGAACGAGATTTCAAATTTATCCCCTTTGTCTCCAAATTGCCAGTATAAAATCTATTGATTAGCTTTTCTATATTAAAATAATTTGTGAACTCAGATGGAAATGTGATCTTGATTTGTTAATTCTGTCAGGTGACCAGTCTGCTATGAATGAGTTGATGCAGATGAGACTGAGGTCTGGTGGCACTGAAGGTCTTCTTGCAGAAAAACTGGAGGTAACTTATTTACATGCTTCAAGATGAAGCGTTCATTATCACTCTGTTGAGCATAAATATTGCTGCAACACACCATTCAAGAGCCAAAACGTACCAGAAGAGAGCAAGCAGGCCTGGGCTTTATGGGAAGCCTTTCCTAAAAAGTCCTTTGATTTCAAAATAGTCAAGTCTAATGTGAATTTGAGTTTTGGATACCTTAAAGTTCAAGCTCGTAAGTTCAGTCTGTTCTCTTCAGGCGCTGATTACCCAAACTCGAGCAAAGCAGGCAGCCACAATGAGTGAGGTGGAGTGGAGAGGAAGAACTGTTCCGGTGAAGATAGACAAAGTGAGGATCTTCTTGCTGGGGCTGGCTGACAACGAAGCAGCGATTGCTCAGGTAACCCAGAAGCCATCTCCAGTACCGGTATTCTAACTGTCCTCTTTCCTTCAGTGTGCAAGATACTACATGATACCTGGACTGAAAGCTTTTGAATAATCTTTTTCTTAAACTTAGGGTTGGAAGGCTAAAAGTAAAAGTGGGAATATTGACTGTAAACCAAAGCTGAAGTGTCAGTTGGGGATAGCTCCCACAATCTACAAAGTGGTAGTCTGGGAGATCTGTTCTGAGTATTACTGCTCTTTTGAACACTGTGCTGCCTAGAAGTGCTACTTTTCAGTGGCAGGGTGATAACCATTATTATTTGTAAGTCACTTGGAAATGAAGGTTACAGTTTTAAGAGAACTGGTTTTGAATTACTGTTCTAATTTATTTAAGTATCTTGCTCAAATGCTCCAGCTTCAGAGCAAGCACAAGAAAAAAGATATGTATCGATCACGTGTTTTTCAGCAGCAAAAAGCGATTTGCCAAACGACGCAGGTGCTGTGAGATTTATAGCATTCTTTTCTTGACTTGGGCAAATCCTCCAAAGCAGGAAGAGGATTACTAAATGTCAGGATGTAAATCAATTTGAAATGTAACAGTGCTGAAACACTTGCAGTGGCACGTGCATGTCTTTAGTAATGCAGTTTTCCACATTGGGCTTTTTCCTTGGAAATGGTGCCCAGGTGGTGTATTCTGCTTCCCAGTGGCTGCATACAGCACCCTTGCTGTTTGAAAAGGCAGTGAAAGGATCTTTGGTAACAATCGTTGCCACTAATGATGGGCTTTTTGCAGCGTCAAAACCCATTTATCATCAGGAGAATAATGATGATGAATAGAAATTTAAATGATAAAATGAAAACCCTACAAAGGTATAAGGCAAGAGCAGGGGGTACTGTTAAGAAGGTAGTGTGAGTAAGATAAACAGGATGTGGCTGGGTAGGAAACATTAGTGTTAACCAGTCTTGTCCTAATGTTATGAATTACATGTTGCTGAATTTACTTTTTTGGGAGGTAGTACATTAGTATGGCCAGCAGGTGGAAGTGCAGCTTAGAGTTCAGTGTTCCCTCATTTAATTTCTGTCCTGCCAGGCTAGCAGTTGGACATTTTCAGTTTAGTTGCCTTCTTTATTCCATAAAGCTGTGGCAAAACAGCGATCTGAATTTGTTTTCGTCTTGCTTTGTGTTCCTTGGAAGCTCTGACTAAACAGAGGAGTTTTGTGGTACCACATCACAACTAGTAATGGTGAGAGCTGAGCATGCAGCAGCAGTATTTACATTCCCAGAAGGCTAAAACTTGGCCTTTTGAAAGCAGCTCTGCAGTTGCTGTGTCAGCTGTGATGGGCAGTCCGGCTTCAGCTAAATGCACTGTGGTTCCTGGGATCTTTGGCACCTTTCTGCTAGTCTTCACTAAGTTGAAACCCTAACATAACAGCAGTGCTCTTCAAGGTTTGACTGGAAGCAAACACAAATGTGTGTTTTGTGTAAAAATGGAGATTCTCAGTGCAATTACACCTTCAGTATCTTACTGGTAACGGGAGAAACGGAACAAATAAGCCAAACTGAAATACGAATCCAAGTTTAAAATTACTTGTGTCAGCCTTTTTGTAGACTTGAATGCATGACTTCAAGGGCCCATTGGCTAGCCAGGTAGAAGGGAGAAGGTTAAAGGGCAGAGTGATGGAAGTGTGCTCCTATCTGGTATTGCCTCAAGGATTCTGTGGTCATCTCTGGTAACTAGGACTGTAGCAAAAATGGGTGGTAATAACTTCTAGGGATGATACACAGTGTTTTAGAACAAAGAAAAAATAAGAAGTGAGCACTCCTAGACTTTCAGAAGTGGGTTCAGTGGGGTTAGTAACCTTGATCTCTTTAAGATGAACCTGTGCTGTTTTATCAGGACACTTGAATCACCAGCTGTAGCACTTGCATCTCAGTTTTATGATATGATACCTCCCAAATCAGAACATGTGTGTATTTATGCATAGAATCAGCTTAACCTTACGAGGTTTTGCTTCAAAAGGAAAGCCCTTGTTTCATTGCACGGCCCAGCCCTTTCCCTGTTTGTGCTTGACTGATGATCTAGCTATGTCTGTTTTCATTTTTGTGCATACAGTGAAATTGCTGTGCTCCTCTGGGTGAGGTTGAGAATGCTGTCAAACTTGTCTCTGGTTATTCTCAGTAGTTAGTCCCACCTTAAAAATTCTTGCAGCAAATCTCAAAAAAAAACCAAAACAAAAAACCCCAACCAAACAACAAAAAACCCCAAACAAAAAACAAAACCAAACCCCAAAAGCCACCTTCATCTCAGGTCAAGATACCTGAGGCTTTGTGAGGGACTAAAAATAACATTCCTTAATGGGTTTGCAAACCTGAGAAGTGGAGAGGCAGAGACTGTAGAGCTCTACAGAAGATAAACAAGTGAGCATATTTTTAGATAGTTTTTTATTCATTTGGACAATTGCAAATTTATTGCAGCAAAGTTTATCTTATGCTATTACACGAGATGGAAGTGGTATAACACAGTGCTGATACACTTTAATCTCTCCTTTCATTGCTAAGTTTGAGGTTTGTTTCTGGGCAGTTTTCTCTTACTGAATTAGTAAGAGTCTTGTGATCTCCATCTGGTTACCTTCTTAGTCACCTGAAATGGAAGCTAAGTTTGCTTTTGGGTGCATTGTTTAGTTGGGTACATGATATGCCAGTCCATTAGGCAGAGATCAGGCTTCAACTTGTTTTTTAAAATTTCAAATTCTGGTTTTGGGGCAGAAGGCCAAAAGCTGCTTAGTTTTTTGACAAAACTTGTGGTGACAACAGAAAAGCACTCAGTCATTCCTCCTACTAAAATACAGGGTTACTTTAAAAAATGCTTCAAACAAGCAAATCATTGCCACTGTGAGCATTACTAGAGTGGGAGTGTGGAAAAGATAATCATCTACATGTTCTTACCACATGAGAAAAGTTAAATCAGCATAACAAGAGCAGTCTACATTGGTAGTTTGCCAGTTCAGTAATGCTCAGCTCTTCTTCCGTTGCTGGGCCTTTCCCACAGTGCAGTCCAACCTCAGCTGTTCTCAGAGCAATGTGGGTGCCATCCTGGAAGGGAATGCAGTTGCTGGGAAGGTAGCTGTTGCAGGGATGAGGCGGTCAGAGTTGTGTGTGCTAGGCCTTTGGTGCTGGTAATTTCTCAGCACTGACCACGTTTCCTGCAATTTCTGGCAGTTTGCCCTGTAGAATATACTGCAGACAGGTACAGATTGGAGTTCTAGCTACCCATGGATCTTAAAGCCATAATTTGGGAGAAACTTTGTTTAATCTCCTCAGTTAATTCTTGTATCATGGGATGCAAAATACAAAAATTTCTAATAGATATCTGTCTTAAATTTCCTTTTCTCTTAGGCAGAAAATGAGGAGACAAAGGAACGCTTGTTTGAATCTTTACTCAGTGAGTGTAGAGATGCCATTCAGGCTGTTCGGGAAGATCTGAAACCAGACCAGGTAAGCTGCAAACATCAGTGTTCCTACTTTCAACAACATAGCGTTTCTTTGGGACTGATTTGTTATTGTTAAACTTGCTTAACAGTAAAAGTGGCTGGGATTTCTTTAATAAAAAGCTGCAAAAGAGTCTGTCACCTTTGATTTTATTCTCTTCAGAACTGGAGGGAGTGAATACCAATGTAGAAGCCCTTGTTCTTTTCTCTAGAAGTTTGTTAAAACTTCCATGGTTTACCCAAACCTTGAGTTGTTTCTGATGTTTTCTTCCCTTGGCTGCCAGTTCTAAGTAAATAATGCAGTGTTTTGTCCCCAATTTATGCAGAAGCAGCGAGAACACTCTCTGGAAAATGATTCTGGGAAGGTGTCCAACATCCAGTACTTACACAGGTAATAGGCAAACATTGCTGCCTGTACTAGTGTGAAGAAGTCATGCTCTTATGTCAAGATTTTATTTTTGTTTTTGTTTTATGGAGTTTTTGTTCTGGGCCTTGGATCTCAAAGGATGACTGTATGGATAAGGATCTGATTCATGCAGCTTTGAAAACATTTTACTTAAGGCTCACATGTTGACCTTTCAAATGTTTTTTTCCCCTACTAGTATCAGCTTAGACTGGGGCGAGGAGTTTTTTCAGAACAAAGAGTAATGTCTGAGTAGTTCTGGCAGTCTGCTAATAGTATTTTATCTTTTATCTTTTTAGTTATTTGACTTATATCAAGCTGTCAACAGCCATCAAGCGCAATGAGAGCATGGCAAAGTCTCTGCAGAAGGCACTGCTGCAGCAGCAGCGGTCAGAAGAGGATGGTAAGCGCGCACCACGGCCTCAGGACCTGATCCGTCTTTATGATATCATTTTGCAGGTAAGGCTGGGAAAACAAATCTAATTCTTCATACTGACTGGAGAACTTTGGTACAAAAAGTTATTGTAGAAAATACAGCAGTGCAGGTGAACTGCCCTTGAAGTCTGAAGAGCAACTGAGTACCTACAGCTACCTTGTTGAAGATGTTCAACATCTACATGAAACAGAAAAAAACGCTTCTAGCTGTGAACAGAAAGTGCTGCTAGAATGGGTGCCCTTGGTTGTATGCTCTAATGCAGTTTTAAGATAGCTTTTCTGACTCTTTTATGCAGCACCCTGATAGCTGCCTTAGTTTCTGCTGGCCAGAGAAAGCAGCTGAAAATACTTAAAAGGCACTTGTTCTTCATAAGCAGCTTCTCAATTTCTCACATGAATTTTCTATTAACTGTGGGAGCCTGTTGCTGAAGCTGTTGTGAATGTGAAAGGGAAATGCCTTATGAAAGAATTACTTCATGTGAAATCTGAGGAGTCTTTGTCCTAATTCCTGTTTGTGTCAGGAAATCTGTCCTGAGGGCAAACTTGCACAAGTTTCAATGAGTGTCCTTCACAAGGTTAGCATACTGATAATTAGAAAACTGGAAGCTATTTCCATGGGAGTGTACTGTTGACTTGTTAAAAGGGGCAGCTTTCTCTTACTCCAGCAGATTCCAGAGGAAAACAACGCCTGCATTTGTTACTCTTGCTCTCTTTTGCACAGAACCTTGTGGAACTGACACAGCTTCCTGGCCTAGAAGAGGACAAGAACTTCCAAAAAGAGATTGGATTGAAGACACTTGTGTACAAAGCTTACAGGTGACTGAGAAACAGCCAGGTTTTCTTTAGCAGGCATTACATCTTCAAAGCTTATTATTCCAAAGCTCTATGTGCTGTACAGGACTTTGATGCGGTTGCATCTGCCCTTTTGTGAAATGAAGACTGGATGCTAAAGGGAAACTGGCCAGTGCTACTTAATAATATCTCCTGTTATCAGTCATTTGAGTTGGCAAAAGGTATGGATAACAAACATGTCAAGGATCCACTCTTTACTGTTGCAGGTGTTTCTTCATTGCACAGTCCTATGTCCTGGTAAAGAAATGGAGTGAAGCTCTTGTTTTATATGAAAGAGTGCTGAAATATGCCCATGAAGTTCAGTCAGGAGCTGGAGCTTATATGAACAGCTTGAAGGTAGGAACCCAATCCTGTGTGTAGAAGAGAGCTGAAGTTTATGAAAAAGCTCTGTCCTGGTATTATTGTCAATTAGGTGCCAGGCCATTGCAATTCAAGACTGGTCTTTAAGTAGGGAGAAGAGTAATACAAGTGTGACTTCTTGACACATTATAGTAGTGACTTTCTAGTGATGTGGAAACACTTCAACTGGCCACTTCCTTTGGGGGAGAGGCAGACTTGCTGTAACAACTCCATAACAATTTACCACTTTTTTTCACATGTGTATTTTCTGTTATACAACTTCTGTACTGCCTGAAGGGCTGTACTGTAGCTTTTCCCCTTCTGGGAAGTCTTATCAGCGCTAGGACTTAATTTCTTAGTTCTTACTTTGTCAGGTTTTACCTTTGCCCTAACTCTTAAACTGGCACATTTCAGGCTCTCAAATGATTTTCTTTAATGACCTAGGAGCTGCCTGATGTTCAGGATCTGATCACTCAAGTCAATGCAGAGAAATACTCCTTGCAAGCAGCAGCTATATTAGGTGAGTTGCACAATTATGCTAGAGCTCTAACGTCTCTTGAATAGTGCCCCTGCAGCTATTTCATTCCTTTTATTTAATTTCTGAAGTTCCAAGTGTTTTTCCGCTTCACTCTGATCTATGTAGGCTCTGGAAAATGTTTCCTCCGCCCCCAGTTCTAGCTGCTTCTAGCTGTGTGTAGTGTAGCTAGGCAACCAATGAGTAGACATTGGGCATCTTGCTCCCTGCCCAGAGATGCGAAAACGCTTCATGAGGGCGTGTACCTGTTTTGGTAACCTGCACAGAACACTCTGTTTACTGTTTAATTTTTTTACTGCAAACAAGTTGGCCTTACTCATCCCAGTTTTGCCTAGCTGGGAGAACTACTGAGAAAGGGGAGAGCAGTGATGTTCTGCTCTTCATCAGTGTCAACCAGGTTAGTGGAAATTTGGGGGAGTGGATGAACTTTGTGATTTCTTGGGCTGCTGTTTTTGCTGTGCCTGCTGCTGGAAACCCAAGATAAGTAATGGATTGCCTTGTCTTTTATTGCCTTAATCTTGTTTTAACAGACCCCACTGGGGTCTTCTCATCATCTTCTGCTTTGTGCTTAACTCAAAATCTGTGCTTCTTTCAGGAGTTTCTTGTGACAATGTGAAGGAGAAGCTTTCCATCACTGGAGAGCTGTGTTGGCTGTAGATGAGTGTGTGTGATCCTCTTAGTCTAGAAAGCAAGTTGAGTCTACTGAAAATATTGTCTTGTGTATCCCAGAAAGCGAGGCTCATAGCTACGCTTGGAGGACAGCTGACTCCTGAGACAGTCTTACTTTATGCCAAGATCTAGCCTGTTATTCTTACTGCTTTTTCTTCAATTTTGCAGATGCAAATGATACTCATGAGACTGAGTCTCCATCTCAGGTCAAGGATGGCAAGGTAAGAGCTGAGAGCTCAGGCAAATTCCAGTAGTGTTCTTAATGAACTTTACTTTTAACTTGTTACCTGAGTGTCTCTTGCAACTCAAGAAATGTCATGCTGATTGGAGTTTCATCATGACTAGTATATTTAAGAGATTTTATTAGGCTTGTTTTCATTCTGCAAGTCTGGAAGGTGGCTGACAGAGTGGGGTTCCTTGGGTAGGAGCTAGGCAGCTCCTTGCCTCTTCTAGTATGGCATCTTTTTTCTTTTTTTCTTAATTTAGCTTTCTCCCTGCACATGGGAAGGTTTTCCAGAGATCCTGCAGTGATGTTTTGACAGGGGTTCAAATCATCTTCAAGGGCCCAAGATGTCACATAAGGGAATTTCAGCTTCTGTTGTCTCAGTTGCTGCTTAATCAATCCTCTTTGCTTGTTTGACACTTGTCAGCTTTGACTCGACATGTGTTTAATCTGTGTTTCTGCACTGGTCTTTTTCAGCCACTCTCGGAACGGTTTGAGACTTTCTGTCTGGATCCTTCTCTTGTCAGCAAGCAAGTCAGCCTTGTGCACTTCCCTCCGGGCTTCCAGCCCATTCCGTGCAAACCCTTGTTCTTTGACCTGGCCCTTAATCATGTTGCTTTCCCACCTCTGGAGGACAAGGTGGAGCAGAAGGCCAAGAGTGGCCTCACAGGATATATAAAGGGCATCTTTGGATTCAAAAGTTAACCAGGACCCCATGAGGAACAGAGGTTTTATTCTGTATTGAAGGAAAAGCTCCAAGAAGTTCTAGGACACAAATATCAGCACCTGAAACCAACAGAGGGAAGTTTTACCACCTTCTTCCCTATGTTGTCTGTATATGTCTGTGCACTTATATTATCTCCCAGTGTATTGAAGACAAACAATCTATTCAGAAACATATGTACACTATAAATAGCTGAAAATAATCTGGAGCACAGAGAAATTCCTTTCTGCTTGGAGAAGTTGGAGCTTGCTTTGTGACCAGTGGCCTGTTCAGGGCCAGTACACATCTACTTACCATGGACCAGGGCATAGCCATAATTTGATTCCTTCCTCTGCCCTATTATTTGACACTATAATTTGGTATTTGGGTCTAGAAATCTGGGTGTGATGGGGCAACGGAGGCAAAAGTAGATGCAGAACTAAACCAGCAAGGTGAGGCTGCATAAATCAAGGCTATGAAACAGTAGCCAAGGGGGCTAACTTCTCCTTCCTTTTTGACTCCCAGAAGTGTCTGTATTTTTTAAAAATGTAACATTCAGAAATAACAATATAGAGCCTCTTTCCTTATTGATAAGGATGGCAAATACCTTACCAAATGTTAATGGTTACCCCAGTTGTGGTAGAGTATAACCTGAATTTGTACTCTGGGCCAATACGATCCTTCTTTATTGAGATACATCTTGTTAAATACCTAAATACAGTATAGAACCTATTCCTACAAGGCGCTTCCTGGGAAACTAGCTTCATGGGTGGCTTTAAAAATACCTACTTGCTCTTCATGGGAAGTTGGGTGTCTCAATGTTTGTTTTGTCTCTGATCTAAACCTTGCCTGAAAACAAGATGATCTTTTTCTGGAGTTCATCTGTTGCTTTTTTCCTCATCCTTAGTCAGTAGATACACCTGAAATGAGGAATAAGCAACAGAAGACCAGTAAGTTCTTGAGTGATAGATCTCTGTCATGCCAGACAGCTTTTTTTTTTTATAAAGCACCCAGGTGCTGTGGTGATAGGCACTTTCAAAATGCGGGTAACTTCATAATTGTGATCATTTAAACAGGAAAAAAAAAAAAACCAAAACAACACAGTACATGGGGCAGAACTGTTCCTAAATAAAGTATTTGGAAGTTTCCACCAGCAGTGTTTGGGTTTTCACTAAGTCTGTAGCTGGAAGGTGAAACAGCAGTTTGTTCTAGCTGCCTTAACTCTTCTGCACTGGTTGTCTTGACTTTGCATTGTTTCTCCATTTTTAGGCACTGGAGTTTAGTAGGGGTGGAAACAGAAGAACTGTTTTAAATGATCAAGTTGTTGTCATGGGAATTTTCCATGCAAGGTGTGCATGTCAGATGAATGCAGGGAATTAACAGTTCCCATTATTTTAATATGAATGTTTGCTGCTTTGTTCCAAGTCGATCTGATTTGTGAGTTCTCAAAGTACAAAGCAACCTTCAAGAGGACTCTGTGCTCAGAAAGGGGTAAGAGAAGGAGGAGGAACTTCTTGTTTGTGTTTAATTTTTGCAACATGGAAACAAAATTGGAATTTCTCATATTCTGGCTAATTCCATTTGCCTCTGGATGCCAGGGGGATTTTACAAGAGAAGGGGAAAGTGTAGAGCTGAAAGAAATGTGGAAGACTTTATTCTTCCGATGACAATTTCTAGAAAACATGGTCTTGAATGGCAGATTTCTCTTCCCCATAAAGCCTGTTTCCTTTTAGACAAGGAAAGGTCATGCAGTAACTGGCGCAAGCATCAGCTGGTTGATCTGCTTCATGGTACCTCTTTCTGTGTACGTTAATCTGAGCTTCTCTCTCCTTTTCAGCTTTTTTATCAAATCACTTTGAGAACTGTTCTACTGTTTGGTTTGCAAACCAAACTCCTTTCTGCTTTCCTACCACAAATCTGTGTGGTGGCTGGATTGATTCCAGTGAAACTTGTACTGTGGCCACTTTCTAATTGGTTACTGTTACAAAAAGCTAAGGGCGATTGGCCTCTTCATGTCAAACACCTTTTGACAGATAACTGATTAGTTGAATGCAGATAAGAAATCTGAAAACAATAAAGTTTTATTCCTGACCTCTGAGGTGTGTAGTTTCTGTTGAACATTGAGAACACCAAGCACTCTGCCTCCAAAGCATTCAGAGGATCAAGGTCATGCCGTCACCTGGGGCTACTTAACCCCTGGAGAATGGCCACTTCGTTCTGGAGGAGGATCTTCTGCCTGAAGGCTCAGATAACAACATGCACCACTCTCCGAGGTAACTTGGCTTATTTGTTTTGATGTAATGCTAATGGAAAGTGAGTAGAGTGGGGTTTGTAAGCAAGTGTTTTGACTTAAATAATGTGGAAGGCACTGATGAGGCACTAGGAAAAAACTAAAAATGTAAAAAAAAAAAAAAAAAAAAAAAGTACTGTTATTCAAATCACCCATATGATGAAAACCAGACTTGTAAAGTTCATTCAGGCTCTTAGCCCAGCACTGGAGATTGGAATGGCAAAGGTGAGGCTTAGATGGCAGCAGTTGTAAGGGAATGGCATGGGCAAGTGAAGTGTCTGATGTGACATATGGAAGAACCCATTCCCCTGGAACTGCCAAGTGTTAGTTGTGCCTGAAACAGCCAGAGCAAGATGCAGAGTGCTGGTTTGTGGTGCTTGGAAACCTGCTTCCTTATTGCTCTCTTCTTTCATTAGGCTGTACTGTTTGCTTTAAAGTGTTTGCTCTCTTTCCATGAATTAATTGGCAAGTAGGCCGCACGGTTGCCCTCAAACAGGAAGCTCCAGCAGAATGGTCAAGATTATTACTTTCAGTGAGCTTTTCCTATGCAGTATCTTTGGGCTTAGCACTGGAATTTTAATTACAGGCTGAGCTAGCCATGCCTGGTACCATTGCATCAGTTAAAATAGGAATGAGATGTACATCGTGGCCTTCAGCGCCCCCCATCAGTGATACACCTGTGTCTTGGGTGATGATCACTTCTGGTCATGCACTCTGAGGGGTCCAGTGACAATGGATAGGTCTTGAGGGATGTGTGGGCTATATGGGAAATGATTAGCATGAGACAAACTGGGCAGTTTTAAGGAGAGAAATGAGAGGTGACGTGTGGGACAGTAATAGTCTGGCCTGGGAGCTCCTAAATAACAGTCTCTGCCTCCTTGAAAACAGGGGAATTGGGGGTATTTTAAACTGAAGGTATTGTGCTACCAGAGAAAATCATTGCTGTCTAATCCAAGCTGCTTCAGATGGACAGCATCCCAGGTGAGCACTGGCAGGAAGTTCTCTAGGGCCTCTGTGGCTGCCTTATATTGATGATCTGGTTGCAGGTTCAGCTGGCAGCCTCTATTGGGTGCACCTGGCAATAAAAGGCTACAGTCCCTGGAATTTCAGTGTTGGAAGTCCTTGTCCAACTACAGTGGCAGTGAGTAGAACTAGTTCTTGGAAGAAGATGCGTTTGCTGAGAGATGTCGGTGCTCCCACATAGCTCTTGTCAACTGCCCCCTTAGAGCTGCAAGCACAAATACCCCATGGTGTTCAGCTGGGGATGTAAATTGGGAGTTTGCTCACTTAAAGGAGTGATTTGATGTGATCTTGATTGCATACGGCTGCTCCTCTTCAGGATGGGATTGCTATTTTCAAGCATAAGAACAGCTGGAGGTAGGTTTGTCTGCCAAAGAAGAGCCCTTTCTGATCCAGGTGGGAGGAATGCATGGTGTGTGCCCCCAGTGTGTAATAGGAAGCTCCAAGAGGAAGGGTGTAATGCAACAGAAAGCAGACAATGATCCTGAAAGCTGCTCGGTAGAGGTGGGCTAGCAGCACCCCGTGTGCTCTGAGCTTTCCTGGGGCTGAGGCAGGAGCAGCAGCAGCAGCTCTTGGTGGCTGCTTTGCCTTCTTCTCCCTCCCCTGCTCTGAATTGAGGAAGTGCTGGGCAGCACTGCGGGCTGCAGCTGCCTGTCCAGCCCAGCTCAGAAACCTGGGTCACTGCTCAAGTCCCTCTTCTTCCTGGGACCTGCTCTGGCCACCCCTCTGGCCCTGGCACTCAGAGGATTTGGTGTGGAGCGACTCGGTGCTCCGGGAGCTGATCACGCAGCGGTTTGGAGGGACACACCTACAGCAAAGGTTTGTGCCGGGCTTTCGCTTCTTGGGCTCACCCAAACTGCGCCAAGGGTGAACAGGTTTGTGAAATGCAGCCGCTCCCTGACCCTCTCCCTTTGGGTGAGGTCTCCTTGGCCTGAGTGTGCTGCTTTGTGTCTGTGGAGGAGAGGCTTGGTCCTTTGCTAGCCTGCTGCAAAGTCACCTGAACTGCCGGTCGGGTAACTGCTGCTGTTGCTGCAAAAATCCCATCTCTTGTGGAAGTGGGTCACGGTGGGATTTGGGTGGGGACAGAGCCGGTGCGTCCTTGCTCCGGAGCATCCAGCCTGAATAGCTGGAGTGTCCTCACTCTTCATTTTTGTTTGCATTGGGGATTTACTTTTTGCAGCAGGGTGTGAATTAGTGCCTTGCTCTGTGCTGAGCACTGGATTACAGTGTTTGGGTTAGAGCTAAGCCCAAGTGCAAATTCCTGTGCGCAAGGGAGGTGGCTGTGTCCATCCCCCCCGCCGACTGTGTCCCCAGCCCTTCTCTGGGCTGCTGCAAGTAACCTGGGGTGAAAACCTTCCCACCTCTGGCCTAAAAAGCGCTAATAACTCAGAGGAGGAGGTTTAAAACCACTTTCAAAGGGTGTAGTTTGCATGTCTGTTGCGCGCACGTGGCCTTGGGCGCAGCTTTCATGTTCTCCAGTGCCATCGAAGTCAAATTTGGACCCAGGTCCTAGGGTGTACTTAGCATTTTTAGGCACTGCTGTACTATGATCTTTGGCAAACTCCTCCACAGCTGGGCACCTGTAGTGTTGGAGTTATTAAAGTTAAAATTCTTGCTCTGGAAATAATCATCTTGTCCTTCCCTTGCTGGGCTGTGGGATGGTGGTGTCTGTGCACAGAACAGACACGGCAGTTTGCCCGAGGCTCGCACGCTGTACATGAGGATTAGTGACTCTCATCCCCAGCCCGTGGTCAGTCCGGGGAGCGATGCTGTGGCTGTGGTGCCCGAATGACTAAAGAGCAGCATCAAAGCCTCTGAATTACCTTCAGTGCTTGCCTTTTTCCACAGAAGCGGGAGAACATCTAATTTTCTCAGAGCATCAAATTAAGTCAGGGAAGGCGAAGTCTGGCTGCACAGAATTAGTTGTGGCAGACAGATTCATCCCGCTCTGGTCCCTGCCTGTGACACAGAAACACTCACCACCAAATCATGCAAGAGCACCTCAAAAATGGAGCTTTGCAGGAGATTCACATCTGATTGAAAAGCACTCAGGGCTTCTGGGCTTGCAGGCTGTGGTTGGGAGGTGTGAGCCACCCCGGCTCAGCAATGCTCCAGGCTGCTGCACCCTCCGTCCCCAAAGACAGGCTGGGGTCCAGCGCTGCCCTCCCACCTGAGAGGTGGTTTGCAGGGGCTGTCACTGCTCTGGCCCCTACTCCCTGCCTCGGTGGCCCAGGAGGGATTTGTCTCCTCTCCTTGCTAGCCCTGCACCGCGAGCGGAGCCTTTCCGTGGGCTTGGTTTGGTTTGGAGGGAGACTGAAAGCATGATCCTTCCTAGCTGGTGTGTGAGCATCTCCTTCCTAATGCCCTTCAGGTCTTGCCAAATGGGGTGCTCCAGCCTGGACCCCTCTTTTCTGAGCGCCTGCTCTTTCAGTCACCTCTTTGTATCGAGGCCAGAAGTTTTTTCTCCCAAGCAGATACACCTTTGAGCATTCCAGGTATACGTGTTTCAGCTGGCCACCACCTGCAATACAACATCCTGCAGGTATTTTTGCACATTACAGGGCCTTTGCGTTGCAGTTGAGTGTGGAGGCACACAGGAGAGCAAACCTGTCCTCACGTTTAACTTTCCATCACCCTAAAGTGGGCCGATTGCCTCGTGCTTTAGCCCAGGGTTTGTAGGGGACTCTCTTCTCCAGGGCGCTGCTGTTTGAGAAAAGCAGCTTTTCTGGGAGACATGAAAGAAACCTACCCAAAAAGCTCTGCTCTCTTACCCTGATTTCATGGGGTGTTTCTCCAGCTGTGCTGTGTGTGTGAAGGTTGCCTTTCCATGCAGGTGTTTAATTACCTCTTATTGCCTGGTTAATGATCTAGGACACATCTTGTTCAGATCCAATCACTGTGTTTGGGGAGCAGCTCCCTTTAGCAGTCACTGGATAATAAAGCCAAATTTGCAGGCTGCATCTTCTAAGTTATAAACAAGTTTTCCAGACAAAGTGTCTTGAGAATCTGCCATTAGCGAATTTATTTAGTGCTATTACAGCCTTGCTAATCCTCTGGGGAGAGGAAAATCAGGCTAACGCATAGCTGCTGTAGGGAATTGCCATGATGTCCTGCTCATTAGCCCTAGGGCTTAAACTCAGAAGAAGCTGTGGGATGCTGTGATGAGCCTGGAGAGGTGATGGGGTGGGAAGCAGGCAGGTCCTTTTGATGTCTGAAGGGTCTAGGGATGAGTAGTCCATAAAAGCCTTGGGACGGAGCTGTTAACGAGATGGTGTGGTGCAGAGGTCCTCTGTATTTAGAGAGATAGGACTTCGCATTCGTGCCGGGGGAGCTGTGCTGGATTCGGCCTCCTCTGGTCTTCTGGGGAAAGGTCCTTGGAGCTGAGCCGGCTCTGAAGCCAAAGCCCACTTTCCTCTGCTGACTCTGGCAGGGCACTGAGCCCAGCCCCGTCCCAGGAAGCTTTTTAATGGGTCTTAATCAGACCTGCAGGGAGAAGGGGTGGGGGCCTTTGCACTTCTCCGCTTACCAATTGCTAAAGATAAAGCAAAGCAAAAGAAGTTTTGAGGACTGAGTAATTTTAGACTTAGGAAAATCAAATATTCTATTTTCCCAGTGGGGTAGCAATTTTTTAAAATAGGTGGGCTATTCTGAGGCTCTGGAGTTTCACTTTGGCTTGTATGAAAACTGCTCCACAAGTAGGAAAAAAAGGCTGAGATAAAAATGATATGAAAAGGTGCTGTCCTTGACATCTGTGAGGCAAAGGAGGCTGACCTGTGCATGCACGGTGGGAACAGGCTCTGATAACTCCCAAGGGGGTGAGCGTCCAGGGGCCTGTGGCTCCTGACTCCCGAGGCTGCTCTTCATGCTCTGCTGTTCTCCATGGCTTTGGAGACCCTTAGGAGGGCTTCCCTCTCACTGAGGACAGCCCAAGTCTTACAGCCTCTGTCTCCAGTTGCAAAGACCATGTATCCTTTGCAACAAGTCTCGGTCTGGGCTGGCTGTAGCTGCTGGTCCTGTTGCCAGACAAGCAGCATCTCTGCATAGAAAAGCATCTGTCAGCCTCGTGCATGTCTGAAACCATTAGAAATAATCAGATGCTGAGTGCAGGCGGGAGCAGCTGTGGCTTACCTCCTGCTTCTTCATGGGAATGAAGACAAGAGGTGAGATGACAGAGTAGGGAGCTTTTCTCCAGCTGCTGGGCGCTGCCTGTCTGACCACACGGCCGTGAAGCTCGTCCTTTGTCCTTGGGGACGTGGTGGTGGGTGCTGCTGGACAGGGTGGTTGGTGAGATGGATGTTTGGTTTTATTTGGTGTAACTATGACTGACCATTAGCAGGGGCTTTACAGGGGTGAGGAGATGCATGAACTGCTCTTCCATAGGTGGTGTTTTATGAACAAATCAAGGCTGTTTCCAGGTGTATTGAAGACTAAACCCTCCTGCATCTGTGCTCACTGATGGTTCCTACTTTTCTCCTCCCACCTCCCAGCTGTTCAATTTGTTGTAAAGGTCCTTCCATTGCTCTGCCACAGGCACCTACCACTTCTACAGGGTCATTTAAGACCTTAATGTTGGAGTTTTCCCTGCAGTGTCTGGCCAGCAGCAGCTCTTGGTGGTGTGTCGTGGGAGGCTTGTGCAGCATAAGGGCTCTGCTTGTTGCTTTGATTTCAGCACATTGCTTGCCAGGAGAATGATTTCAAGAATGAAAAAGTTCAAAAGCAAGGAGGCGAAGTGGGAAGAAAACTCATCCAGAGGACTAGGTGTGCAGAGGGTGGTCAGGAGGGGAGAGGAGAGGTGCAGAGGAGGCAAGTATGTTGTCATCCAGAAGGGCAAATGGTATTATCAGGTAATAGTAAATCATTTATGGGTCATATTAAGCCATCACCTCCTCTGTAAAAACTTGAGAGGCCTGCCTGATAACAAAGGCACGCCATCCTCTAAACTCCTCCTCTGCCAATTTCTTAGGAAAGATTATTCCAGGATTGTTCCTGAAATCTTCCTTCCCTGAAATGTTACCTGTTCACCAAGGTCCTCTACACAGCTGTGCCTGCTATCTGTCCCTGCAGGCAACCTCTACTCATCTGTGTGAGCAGCAAGAAGCATCTGGTTATGTGACTGCTCTGTAAAACCAGGCATCTGCATCCTGGCACAGCTCCAGGCTACTGAGATGAATCCCCAGATCCTCTTCTGGAAAGCAAATAAAATTATGATGATGTGACTTCCCATATGATCTCCTGTTGTGTCTGGAGCCCTGCCAGAGCAGCCAGCCCCAGGTCTATAACCCCAGGAGATAAGTCTCAGCCCCCAAAGTGAGCTGTAGCCTAGCTGGGGACTTGCCTGGGCAAGACACAACCTGCTCTTGGACTGGCTTTGTCTGTAGATCAATGGCAGTGTTTCAAGGCTGGTCGAGCTGGAATGAAAGGAAGGCTGCCCACCCCTGGCCTGTCCTCCTCATGGATGATCTCGCCCGGGCAAGGCAGCTCTGCCTGCTGTGGCAGCAGGAGCTTAGTCCCTGTTGCAGTGCAGAGCGATCATGTTGGAAATCAAGCTGGGATGGGGGATGGCCGGGAGGTGGGAGGCCCTTGGTAATGCTGTTTTGGATGGTCGTCTTGGAGAACTGTGCTTGGGCTTCCAGCTGCAGAGGAGCAAATATGTTGTGGGGCAGTCCTGCCCAGGGTTTTGGGGCTTGGGTCCAAGTGCTGGGCACAGCTGTATGGGTGGCTGTGGTGGAGAACTGGTTGAACTGGTTTCCTTGCCTGTTGCTTCTTGCAGGGCCTGGGTTAACCATCATACTCTGCTCTGGCACAGCTGGGGCTGGTCTGAACGAAACCCGCTGAGGATCTGGAAGTGACCTGGGCTGAAGCAAGCCGTGCTGGTTGCAAGTGTTCCCCTGAGGATTCTTGCAGCAACATCCCCTTCACCTGCACAGGTCGTGGTGGTCATCGCAGCATGGGAGAGGCTGGGCTGGCAGCAGGCAGAGAGAGCATCCCTCCCTTCGCAGCATGCGTTGGACTGCAGCAGAAACTTGCTCTGGGCTGGATGTGGTGGCAGGGGTGGTGGGCTGGCAAGACCTGCCGTCTTTGGCTCTACCTCCAGCTTCCCCCTCCAACCCTTGTTTCCTGAGGCTGGGATGGTGACAGACCCCCTGGGGCTTTGCTGAGGGCTGGGTGAGTCCTGCTTCTCAGGCAGGTGAGCAGGCAGCAAAGAGCTGCCCTCTCGCATGGGCTCTGTGTGGGATGAGCACGCTGGCTCTGCTTCTTCTCCTCCCACCATGTCTGCCTGAGCAAGGACGAGGCAGGTCCCTTTGCTGCAGTGAGGCAGGCTGGATGTTTGGTATCACTCCTGGACCAGGGCTCAAAACCAGGCAGGATCTGGCCCAGTGCCCTAGCCTGTGTCTCGCACTCTCTGCGAGCGGACAGGTTCTCCTCTGCCAAGCACGCTGCCTCTTCTCGCATCAGCCCTGAGATTAGCCCCGTGTTTATCTGTCCCGTCTGCGTACGGCACGGAGGTTGCCACTGCCTGCCAGAGCGTGTGTCTGTGTGTGCACAGAGGCGAGATCAAAGAGTATCAGCTTTTGAAATGCTCTGTCTTTCCAAGGGATCCTTGCCAGGTGGGGACTTGGCCAGGGGAAGGATCACACCTCTGTCTTGTTAAACAGAGGAGAGGAAAGTGCTGTTTTAAAGCTTTGCAAGGGAGAAGCTCCAGCCCTCGGCTCCAGGCTGTGGGTGATGGATAGCTTGGGAAGCAGGTTGTCCGGGGTGGGGGGTGTGTTGGTATGTGCCTGGTTTACTCTTTGTGTTAATTTTTAGAACTTCCTCCACATGTGAGCATGCTGTCTTCCAGGGGATTACAGGCAGTCGATCTTGTTCAATTTAGTTTCCTTTGAATTCACAGAGGATTGATCTTCTCCTGGCTTGTGCAAACAGCCCTGCAGAGAAGGGGTTGTCCTGTGTGACTGTGGGCTCCTGCATGCTCCTGTTTTGCGTGGGTACAAACTGAGGTCTACTTGGCCTCAGATGCTCTTAACTCTTGTCCTTGGCAAGGTTTCAGCATGCTTTAAGCCTTTGAATGCAAATGCAGCAGGGTCTGGTCCTGTGGTCTACAGCTGATGTGCTGCACTGGTTTCTCCTCCCTGGGGCCCTCCAGCAGCTCCATTCAAAGAGCATCATTGCTGTCATTGGTCAACTGGATGTTAATGGCAAAGGGGTGATATCTCAGCAACTGCTTTCCATCCTGTCTCTAGACCTCCACACAGCAAAGACAGGCCCTGAAGCAGGTCTCGGTTAACTCCAGACCCCTTAGAGGAGAGGTCACCCCTCCTCCTAAGGTCCACACTAGCTGCCTCCCAGTGCTTTGAGCTGGGGACACCTCCTGTCTTCATTCTTCTGAGATCCTGGTGTGAGAAGCAGGGCCCAAGCTATGATAGCCCCATGAAGAGGTAGGGCTTTGCAGCTTGTAGAAGAGCAAAACCATAGCAGAAAGCAAGCACCTTGCAAAGGAGTCTTGTCCCACACACATCTTTCCCTCTCTCCTGAGACAAGTGTGATTTGTTCTGTGCCAATTTAAAGAGGACAAAGATATCACCCAGGAAGTGACGAGGGACCGTAGGCCTTTGTCTCTGGCCACGGGCTGTCCTCAGGCCACAAGAAATGAGGAAGAACAGCCACAAACCTGTGGTAGTATCACGGGTGGCTGGTGCTTACGTAGGGGCTGTGGTCACCATCCGCTCCTGTCCACATCCTCCTCCATCCTCTGCCCTCCCTCCCTGGTCCTGCACTGGATAAGATTCCCATGTTGTTGTGGGATCTGTGCCGGATAAGCCTGAAACACGGGGTTCCTGGTTTGTGGGGAACTTTGAACTCTGCTTTATATGAAACCAACAGGATGTAGACAGCAGCTAGCCCTTGCTATGGCTTAGGAAAGCTGTGGGGCTGGGCAGCCCCACCATGCAGCACAGCCTGGATGGGCATCCCTAGGAGCCACGGAGATGCCAGGGTGTTGTTGGGCTGTACTGGGAACCAGATGGGACTCTGAACATTTGCTCCACAGGGGAAAGAGCTGCCCAGAGGCAAAGCCTGCTTTAAGATCTCGCATAGACAGGGTGTCTAGGTAAAGCTTCTGACCCAGGTCTCTGAGGCTTTGGTACCCGAGTTTGTCCCAGAGCCTGAATCCCTCTGACTGAGGCTCCTGTGATGCTGCGCTGGAGCTGCTGACCTTCATTCTGCCATGAGCCCTCAGTGTTTTGCTGGGACCTAGGGCCACCTTGTGCTAAGTCTGGGCCAAAAGCTTACTGAACTGCAAAATAACATCAAGTTCTGGGAATTGGTGGTTCCCAAACTGCTGCTGCTGCCTTGGAAAACTCTTGGGGCTGTAGGGCTTCTGCTAATTCTCTAGCATTTTAAACAGCTAATGCAAGAAGATGCTTCAAAGTGTGTTTCAGTAGTCGCAGTGTACTCCCTCGAAGTCGCGTTTGCAGACTTTTCCTCCCTGCAAAGGCTATGCTCTCTGCCACTCCGTTGGGAAACTGCTGCACAGTTGTGGCTGTGTGTGCCAAAACACTCTCCAAGCCAGGGCGAGGTCTCCCGTTCTCCCTCTGGGGCTCTGCTCTTTCCACCCCAAACTGGTTTTTCAAGTCATTTTTTCATATGTGCCTCCATCTCTGCTGCTGCTCACCTGCATTTGGGGAGGAGCCTCCCAGAAACTGCTCTTTAGCGTGCCGCCAACCTTCCCTCGCTGAGTCTTGTCATTCCATCCCAACAGACCAGAGCAGAGAGCCAGCACCCACGACGACTTTGCAGACTCCGGGAGACCAGCTAGGATCTCGCCAACATGTTCAAGGGGGTGGGCAAAGGCTCCCCGAGCAGAAGTTCCCCCAACAGAGGTTCCCCTGTCAAGCCTAGCAAGTAAGTGCAACTCCTCTCCTCTCTCTATGCTGTCCTGTGGACCCTGGGGGAAGATAAGGGAAGAGTACTCAATGTCTCCTAAGCCACCCTAAAAACTATCCCTCTTTGTGGAGCAGCCAGAAAGTTGAGGTTTGCTGGGAGCTGATGCCAAGATGTGCTGCCCTAGCTGTTGTCCTGGGCTTTGTGCTCCAACCCAGAAGTATCTGTGCAGCCTTTGGGATGTGCGGTGCCTGAAGTGCTCAGAGCTGTGTTAATTGAGCGGGGAGGTGCAAAGCCCCTTTTGGGCACGTAGGAGTAGGGAGAATAAACGCACCCTCTTTGCTTGGGTGGAGCAAGACCTGCTTGATGGTGAAGCAGATACCAGCCTGGATTTGAGATCCCAGGACTCGCTGGTTGTGTGAAGTTGGTGTGATGGTGCCCTGGGACCTGGGATCCCTGGAGGAGGATGCTCAGTTTGGTGCTGCTCAGGTGGTTAAGATGGGGGAGGAGTGGGTTTGCTGGTAACTGCTCTAATCCATCCTGGTGACAGGCTGGGTCTCTGCAGGTCGAAGAGCTGAGGTTGCCTCTTTCAGGCCTGTCTGAGGCAGCTCCAAAAGGATCTGACAGCCATGTCCCCTCTGAAGAGACTCCCTAAGCTCTGGGGAGCAAGATGTGTGATGGGACCAGGATGCTTCCCTAGGAGCCAGGGTGTCCTCTGGGAGGGGGTGCTCCAGCAGAGAGAGCACTCATCCCTCCCTTCAGCTGCAGTTGCTAACTCAGGGTTATTTTCCACCTCCCTCAGCAACTTTGCACTTCATAGTGTTAGAGGACTGATTCTGTGGGAATCCCTATCCCCAGCCAGGGTTAGAGGCTGAGGAAATTGCAGAGGGGTTTGTTCTAAGGAGGAGATGACCTGCAGGGAGAAAGGAGTGCTGGCCCCATCTTTTGGGACCACCACCACCAGCAGCCTGGGATGGTGTGTGTACAGACGCCTGGGTGGACGCAACACGGTGCTGGCACTGCGCTGCGTCATTTATGGGGGCCAAACCCAACGTTAGCAAACAGCCACTGTGGAGGGTGATGGCCCAGTGCTGCTGGGCAGGGCAGTGGGACCTGGCAAGAAGGTGGCCCCCACAAAGGCCGTGGCTTCCCCGTGTGGATGTGGGGAGCTGGCCCCCTCCCATAGGGAGCTTCTGCCTCAGTGGAGCTGAGCACTCACAAACTCATCTCAAGGACAGGTTTGGGGGCTCTCTGAACACCAAGTCTTTGTCGGGACCTGACTGCAGTGAGACACTTCCCCAGAACCCCCTGGAGCTGTGTCAGCCTCTGTTTTTTAGTCTTGCTAATGCAATCCATCCACCTCTTCAGCTTCCAAACCTGGGCTGGGGATTTCTCATGAGGCTTCCTGGGACAGCTCGCTGCAGCACTGCAGGAGGGTCTGGGCTAGGTTCTCCCCCAGCGTAAGCCTCTCGGGATAACTGGAGTTGCATCCTGGCGAGACCTCACACCGCTTCCCTGTGCAGGATGGAGGCTGAAGCCAGAAGTGTGGCAGTTACTGAGCTAGTTGTGCTTGTTTTAGGAGGCACCAACCATCAGACAAAGGCTAATTTGTTCAGCCATGGCCTGGGGCTTGGTCAGCACCCATATTAGCTGAGAAAATGAAGGTGAATGAGTTGTTGCAGGAGCAGCCATCAGCACACGCTCTGCAGATGGCCCCGAGAAAATGTTGGTTGCCCATAGCTGCTGTTGGTGGCCCTAAGGCCAGAACCTCGCAGCAGTTGAGGTTCCCTGCCTCTGGGTGTTCACAACTAGCGGGTACCACTGCTGGCACAGACCCCTAGAGAGGTGTGTCACCTTGGTCCTTGGGACCATAGTGTTGAGCATCCCAGCTCTCAGGGCCCTTTGCTGTGTCTGCGTGGTGGGTGCATCCCAGGGAGGCAGTAGCAAGCGCAGGTTTGTCCCTGAGGAGCATCCTCGCTGTGCCCTGCTCTAGGAGGAGGCACATTGTGGGGCTGGAAGGGAAAACTCATGAGAAGGTGGAATTGAATCAGATCTGGCTGGACAGGCTGCCTGGGTGTGATCTTGACAAAGGCTGTGGGTGGTTTTGGAGGTGGATGGCAAATCATCTCCTGGTTTAATCGCCTCCTGGGATTGCTGCTTCTGCCACTGCCTCCTCCTGCTTCTCCCCGATCAGTCTAGAGCAGCGTGGCCCTGGGGGGACAGGCATGGGCTCAGGGGACTAACCCAGCACTGGCAGGGGGTTGTTGGTGGTCTGCTGTGAGCAGCTTGGGCTGGCAGATCAGAGCGTTCGAGGTCTTCCACGTGTCGGGGAGAACAGACCCGGCTTTGGGGTCTGCCTTGTGGCCATAAAGCAAAGTCCCCTGGAAGGAAGGGACAGAGGGGGCCAGGGACTGAAATGGGTGGGTGCTGTGGTCCTGCCCAAAAGTGCTCTGCCAGGAGTGACCGGGAGCAGGGGACAGTCCTGCTCCTGCTAAGAGACACTGTCCCTTGCATGCAGTTGGACTGTCTAGGAGGCAGAAAGTGGTATGAGAAATGAACCAATTAATAATGATGATAATAATAGTGCTCTGTCTCTGCTAGGCATGAGATAGCCCAGGGAGGAGACCTGCCCTGGCTCTTGAGCAGGAGGAGCTCTGCCGAGCCTTGCCCTCAGCCGTCTTGGCCAGCCCGGGGCTGCAGCTGTATGCACCCACTGTGTGCAGAATCGGACCCGAGCCCCGGGAGGCTGAGGGATGCCCAGTGTGAGCGCAGGCAAGCTCGTGGCTCCTCGTATCCCACCCGATGCCAGGCTGTCTCTCTGCAGCCCAAGCGTCAGCACGTTCACCCTGAAACGTGGGGCCCCGCTGTGGTCAGCTCTTGTTGAGTGAGGGCTTCTGCCCAGGGGCAGGAGGGACAGCCCTGAGGGAGGACCGTGATGCATCCATGTCACTGCAGGCTGTGTGGATGGCTGTTGGCATTGACGGGAGAAGCTCGTGCTCCTCTCGGCACTGTCCGTGGTTGGGATGGGAGGGTCTGTGGTGGTTTGGGCACTTCTCTAAACGTGCATGGACCAAGTGAGTTCCTCAGCATCGGTCCCACCTTGACTGAGGGTGGAAGGCTCAGCTGAGGACAGATGGCTTCTCTGCTTGTGTATCAGGCCTTACTCTGGTCCCTGTAGACACCCCTCTCCTGCCAGGATATCCCCTACCTGGCTTCAGTGCTCGTCAAACATCCAGACTACTCCTTTGCGGACTCTGAAGTGGTCCAGCTGCTTGCAGGGCTGGAGAGCCACTTCCAGCGTGGCTGCTGGCTACAAGGTCTCAGTCTCCTGCTCTGCCAGGCTTCCTCCCTTGGCTGGCATGGAGACCTCCTGGCTCTCCACTCCAGGACACACAGGGGAGACCCCCCTTGCTCCAGAGACGATGTTTTCCAGGAGGCATGAGTTCTTCCCTGAAGATCAGGTTGTTTGCAACAGCATCCTTGTTTCTAACCTCAGGTGCTCGGTGCAGTGCAAAGGTCATGCAGCGTGGGGATGGGCAAGGCTGAGTCCCTGTGACCAGGAGGTTGCTGAGGTCTCTTCGGTCCATAGTTTTGTTTTGGCTTGACCTAAACAAAGCTGATTTGTGTGTCCAGCCTTGTGAACCAAGACATGGGGTGTCCCCATGTTTCCTTCAGCCATGAAGGGGGTGCCACCAGAAATAAGCAGGTTTTTATTGGACATCCTCACTTCTCCCCTCTTGGAGTGGCACAAAGGTATCTCCAGTCACATCACAACGGGGCTCAAACTGGACACCCCATTCACGCTCTTCCCGGGCAGGAACTGAATTCAGCCAGACCTTTCGGGGTGGACGGACTCCCCCCAGCACATGGGGAGAGGCGTCCATCCCCTGGGATGGCGGCCAGCCCGTGACTCACTCTCTCCTCCCTACGCAGAGAGCCCGGGCAGGAAATCTGGGTGGTGCTCAAGTATTTGCTCATGGGACACCACCTCATTCCAGGCGTGTCGGGGGATGAGTTGGAGATTGTGTAACCTCCTGGGAAGGGGGGACCTCCTAGAGCTTCCAGCCTGCTGTGCACACTCAGGCTCACGGGGACCAAGTCCTGACTCTGCGCTGCTGCCGTCCACCCCGTTGTGCTGGGTCTTGGGGCCACTGTTCATCTGCCTGAGGACTGCGGCTTACCCCAGGGAAGGCATCCATGGGGCACAGATGGGGTAGGAGGGGTGTTTAGCAGGATATAAAAGACAGGTTGTAGCAGGCAGTGATGCTTTGATGATGATGGGGAATGCCCTGCTTGGGGTCTTTGGCTCCATAATCCCTGGAACTAGACCTTGTAGAAGAGGGCACTGCCAGAGCACAGCAGTCCCCCGTTTACTTTGCTGGCATGCATTTTGCAGGCAGGGAAGCTGAGGCATGGCCAGGAGATGCTGCCAACCCAAAGCCCCCGAGGGAGCTGAGAGGTTCTATGTCGCAGGCCCACACCACCCTCTTGGGAAATCAAAACCAAGGGAGGAGTCAGAGAAAGGGGACTGGAGGATGCTGTGAGCAGGAGCGCCAGGGCTGCGCCTTCTTCAGAGTTACATGGGCTCTGCTGCAGTCAGTGTGGACTGAGCTGACTTGAAACACAAGCTCTGTCTGTGGCATCTGAGTGCTTGGCTTGGGGTGACCATAACACTCACTGGCACTTTACAGTCACTTGGGGCTGTAATAAATGAACATCCCAGCATCTGCTCTAGCCTTTGGTATGAACTGTGGAATAGCTGGAGCCACGATGAGGAGCTGGAGCACTGACAGAGCCATTAAGGGAACCACTTCCCCCTGTACTTTGCTGTAGTCAGGGGCTAGGAAGGAAACCACATGGCTGGAGAGCAGATGTGGGTGGCTCTGCTGCAGGACATCACCTTTTTCCTACCTTCTTCTCCACCAAAGAGGTACCAACCAGCCCTGAAGAAGTGTCCCCCCCTTCCACTGACCCCAGTGCAATGTCCCATTGTCACTGCTCAAACTCTTTCCTTCTGGTCTCAGACCCCAGAGTCGGCACACAGCCAAGCTGAGCCTCTGCTGAACTTTGTCCCGTCAGCAGCCGTCCAAGGGCTCGAGTCCCTGGATGATACTATCGGTCCACACCCTCCCGCCTCTGCTTGCCCACATTCTGGCAGCGCTGCACTCTCCCTGCCTGGAGGGTAGGGCCGGCACTGTCCTCAAGGGCAGATGCTGTTAGATACAACAGGACACGGGGACAAAGGTAGCACCAAGGCTTATGCTTCCTTGTCTGCAGGGAGGTTTGGGAACCATCCCATGCCTTGCTGCAGGCTCTGGATCCAGCTGTTTCGGCAGGGCTCTTGGCACTCATTCACAGTAGCAGTGTTGGAATAAGGGCTGTGATGGTATCCATCAGCTGTGTGATGGCACCGAGGTGAGACACAATAGCGAATGGTCTGATGGGGACCTTCAGTGAATCTTCACTGGGGTGAGGAGGACTGGTAGTTGTGCTATGGCCTTGGGAAATTTGTCCCCAAGCCCTGAAAGTAGCATGACTGCAACAGCCTACACAGTGCCCAGAGGGGCTTGTAGTCCACGTAGCAAGTCCTTGTCCACTGCAGCCCAGTCCTGGGGTGGCACTGGGCCCTCCAGTATCTCAGTGGGCTGAACTGCAGAGAACTTTGCATGAAACAAGACCACAGGATGGCAGTTCTGGGTCAGGTGAAAAGCCGTCTCGCCCACCTCTATCAGCAGCCAAGGGCAGACACCCAGGGAAGTGCCTCCAAACAGGGCAAGCATGTTGTGCTGCTTCTGCAGGATGTTATCCTGGCCTCCAACTGTCTGTGGCTTTGGGTCTTCCCAAACCAGATGTGGTTTCGGTGCATTTGGGAGCCCTAGAGCGAATTTTTTTTCTTTCTTTTTTTTTTTTTTTTGGTTCCTCCAATGCTTTTTGAATCCACGTGAACTTCTGAGCATCTGCAGTGTCCTGCGGCAAGGAGTTGCTCAGATGAGCTGCATGGTGTGCAAAAAGTCACCTCCCACTCTCCCTGAACACATCACCTCTTACCTTCACTTGGCAGAAAGCAACAGCCAGGCATTGACCGCTTGTGTGCATCTGTGCCCTTGGCCACAGCTTAGACTCTTTCTTTGGAGACCAGGAGGACAAGGGGGAATGGCCTGAAGAACCACACCTGTGTCAGGTCCTGGGCAGTGATGAAGAGTGTGAGAATTGCCTTCACCCACCCAATCTGCTTTGCTGTTCCCTCTCTCAGGTCCTCAACAAATGAGCTGGCTGTGCTCATCTCGCGCATGCAGATGAATGCTGACCAGGTTGAGAAGGACATCCTGGAGACACAGTCCAGACTCAAGCAGGTGAATTGTGGCAGAGGGTGGTGGGAAGGTGAAAGGCTTTGCCTAGAAATGCAGTGTCTAGGATAACAGGTCAGGTGTCTGCTCTCTGCATCAGCTTGCTGGTGCAGGTTTGGGAGCTGACTCAAGGCTGGGGAGGAACAGAGCACCCCACAGAGACTCCCAGCCCCTGGGGCTGCATACCAGGGCCTCCCAAATTCCAGCCTCCATGCTTTCTGCTCAGTGCCTCATGCTTCCCACAGCCAAGGCTGTCTCACCTGCAGCAGCATAGTCCTGTGCCTCCCAGCAATCCCAGAGGCAGGCAGCCAGCCTGACCCACACTGGTCCCCTGGGTGGGAGAGATGCTGGAGCAGGCAGCTTGGTGGGGCATACGGTCCCTAGCTGTACCCTTGCACCAGGGTTCCTCTGTCATCAGTGTGTTAAGCATCCAGGCCGTCTGAGGTGGCTAAGGAGAATGTTGTGAGGTCTGTGTGGTCCAACCAGGCTTTTTTTCTCTGTCTTCCCTTGTCTCCAGGATGCCAGCAATCACCAGAAGAACAAGGCTTTTGAGTTCCAGCCAGAGAATGCCAGGAATCTGAAGGAAGCGGAGACTCTGCTGAAGGACCTCTTTCTGGACGTGGACCGTGCCAAGAAGCTGAAACACCCTCAGGCTACTGAGATAGAGAAAGAGTAAGTATAGTGGGAGGACTAGTGTGGTGGGGGCACCAAGCAATTGGCAACCCCCCTAAGATCTAGACGGAGCTCCAGTTGTTGCCATGAGAGGTAGAGTTTCACACTTTCAGGGCTTCTGCCAATATATTGTAAAGATAGTGGTGTGTAGGGTTGCTGCCAGAGTGATCACCCAGTCTTATTTGGGAGTTCTTGTAAAAATGTAGAGCTAAAATGTGGCCCCACTCCCAGGGCAAATCCCCTTTTCCTCTGCCTTTCCTAAAAAGAATGCCTTTCATTCAGGCAAGCGGAGTTGGGTGTTTGAATGGGAGAACTACTTCATTTGGCCTCTGGTGCTTTGCTCCCCTTTGCTCTCCAGCCCTTCTGTGTGGAAATTGGGAGGGAATAGTTGTTTCCTAGCTGGGAAGGGACAATCCTGTTCTCCTTGCAGCTTTCTCCTGGGTTGTAGTTCCTGAGACATGCCTGGAGATGGAGAGCACCAGGACAAGTGCCTCCACTGCTGAAGGAGGCCAGTGTCACAAAGGGACAACAAAGTAGCCTGGGTCTTAGAGTGAAATCTAGGCTTCACAAACCTCACTTTGGTTCTCCCCCCTCCAAAATGACACAGACACATATGCCTTTTCTCCTTGGCAGCATCCAGCAGCTCCATGACCGCATGACGCAGCTGTGTGCAGAGTACCGAGCCCTCTACGAACAACTCAACATCCCTGATGTGGGGCCCAGGGTAGACTGGGCCAGGATCCTGGACCAAAAGATGGTAACAGCAGCTGGTTTTAGATGTATCTCCCAACACCTAGAAGGGCAGATAATGTCCGCTGTTGCCCGTAGGTCTCTGCCAGCCATCGTGTGCTCAGCATCATGCAGGGACATTGGGGGTGGTGGAAGTAACTCTGAGTAGGAAGAGGACTCTCCTCTCGCCTCTTAAAATCCTCTGGAGGACCCTCTTGATTGACCCCTTCAGATTAAGAGCTATTGGAGGGGGATTAGGTAGAGATGCCCTGCTGTGGGATGAGAAGATGGAGAAGGTGATGTCTTCAAGGACTTTACAACCTTACATCCTAGGGTTTCACGCTGCAAGGTCTTGGGTATGTGCAGTGCCCAGTTTGGAGTCAACTTGGATTCCCTTGGAAGTTAGATGGTAACTGTGTCCATCCACTGCATATCACCATAGGAAGGGTGGCTGATTCAGCTTAGGTTGGTACACCAGGGTTTTATGGCCTGGTTATCTTGGCCCCTGTGTATGGCTGGGGGAATGGCAACCAACAGCACTCACAGTAAACAGCAAGATACCTTCCTTTCTTCCTGGACTGGCATCAGATCTCAGATCTTTTCATACCCTGACAGTACAACTGGGGTTTCTCCCTGAAATAAAGTCTTTTGCTTTAGTCTCTGCCTAACTCCTTTTGCATAGAAACAAGTCAATGCAGGACAGTACGGCCCCGGCATGTCAGAGCTGGAAAAGCAAATAGCTGAGCACAACATCTTCCAGAAGGAGATTGAAGCTTATGGCCTCCAGATCAAGAACCTCCGCTCTGGGGTAAGGCACCCTCCATCCCCTGCTTGCTCCTGTCGGCTTCATTCAGGATCCTGCGGGCTCTGCTCGCTGTCTGGCTGCATGTCCCATCTGTTTCTCTGCATGGTGAATTTCCACCCTTGTTCTGCAGAGGACGTGGGGAGACATGAGCTTGGACAGATCAAGCCATGCAAGGGCCACAGAGGTGGTTCCTGAATGGTTTCTAAAGCCACTTTCCTTAAATCAGCTCATCAGCATCTACCACATGTTTTGGTAACGGATTTTTTCTGTTTGTTTTTTTGGTTTTTTTCCCTTGGTCTTGGCTGTGTTGTAACCCAGGATGTGGCAGACTTAAAAAGCCAGTACAAGGACTTGCTGGTAAGCTTCTTGGTGGTTTTCTGGACAGATGGGGTCATACAGCAGAGTAACACCATCCCTGATGGACAGGGAATGGCCAGCTCAGGGCAGGAGCTGCCTTTGGTCTTGCACAGTGAAGTCATGTCCCTCATCTTTCCTCATTTCCTCCCCACCTTGGAATGGGTGTAAATTGAGACCATGCTCACTGCCCTCAGGGCAATGCTGCGGGTGAGATCTGTGTCTCTCCTCTTCATGGATTGTTGATCTGGAGTTGCCTGTGTGTCTGTGAGCATGGGCTTACAGATGCGGCAGCAGGAATCCCTGTCCCAGCCCACACGCTGTTCCAAATCAGGATTGCAAATGTTGAGGCTTGCACTGCTCCCTAACAAGGGCTCCAGAGAGGAAATGAGCAGCAGGAGCAAAGGAGGTGGCCAGGAAGGTCCTGGGTTTAGCCAGCTGGGCCCGTAAAAGTTAATGCTGAAGAATGGCATTTGTGAGAAATATAGCAGAGCTGGGACAGCTCTCAGACTGCCTGAGGCACCAGCCCACACCCGAGATTCTGGTTAGACAAACATATCCTGTCTGTGAAGGAGGGAAAGGGAACGGCAGCCCCATCAGATAAGAGCAAGCGGGCGGCAGATGTCTCACCAAGGTCTCTGGGAATCTCCTGGTGGATGTGCAATGCGAGTGGGGTCCTGGGGAGGAGGAGGAGGACGGGAAAGGGGATCCTCAGCCTGAGCACCAACACTGTTTCTCTCCTGTGTGCATGGGCAGAAAGCCTCCGTCTGGCGAGGGCAGAGCCTGGGCAGCCTGTACAACCATCTCCAGGGCTGCACCAAGGAGCTGGGCTACCTGACGGACCAGCAGACCAGGATCCTGAAGCAGGACTGGAGTGACCAAATGATGGACGTCCAGAGCGTGCGTCGGGAGTACGAGGTGAGCTCTTGGGGGATGGTAGCATGTCCTGGCTCTCACAGGCTGGCCAAGCCCAATGTGCGAGATTTCCAGAGTGGATCACAGCCTCCTAGACATCGACCACCAGCCCTGAGCCTGGTGCTTTCCCAGGGCAGCCTTATAGTGCTGGGCACAGAAACAGAGGCAGAAGAGACGCTCTGGGTGCATGCTGGAGTTAAGGATGAGCCACTCTGTGTGTCCCCTCCTGTCCCCTGAGCTGGCACATGGGATCATACATCAGAGAGCTGTTGATGAGATGTCCATGGTCAGAGGGGAGGGGAAGGCTCAGCGTCATGTCAGCCTCAACATCCAAAGTACAACACCCAGTGACTGCTATATGCTGGGACCAGGAAAGAGAGGGATAATTGCTTAGGAAAATGCTCTTTGAATGAATGCCCTGATGCTTTCTGAGGCCCAAGCGTGTCTAATTTGTTTTAGCTTTGCCTAGCCCCTTCTCTTTTTAAAAACAAACAAACAAACAAGGATGTCTGTGCTTTGGGAGCCTTTTCTCTGCTACATGGGGTTTGGTGCCCCAGGAGACCACTCTCTGCTCCCTGCATGCTCCCACGTCCATGAAGTTTCTCTTCCCCTTCAGGATTTCAAGTCCAATGAACTGCTCAGCCAGGAAGAGTTTGTGAACCATCTTCAGGATGATGGGGATAGGATGATTGAGCTAAAGCACCCAGCTGTCAAGCCTATCCAGGTAGGGAAAGGGGGGTCTCCTCCACTGGAGCTGAGACCCCTTGAGAAATGGTGGCTGCACTGTATGAGCCAGGTCCTTGTCGAGCAGTGTCCTTGCTCAGGCTCAGCATCTGGCAATGCCTGGGCATAGCTTTTTCTCTGCTCAACAGCAGTCTTTACTCTTAGTCTGATCTCTGGGACTTCTGGAGAAAGGAGACCAGTGGTGGAGGAGGTAGGACTAGCTGGAGCCCACTGAGTTGTGCTTTGTCCCACCACAGGCTCACCAGGAAGCCTTGAAGAACGAGTGGCAGAATTTTCTGAATCTCTGTATTTGCCAGGAGAGTCAACTGAAAAGCGTGGAGAGCTATAAGAAGGTAAAAAGTAATGAGGAGAGCATGGGTCATAGGGCTGCAGGGTCAGGCCTGAGTGGGCAATCTGGGAAGAGAGACAGCAAAAGGATGAGGATGGGAGATCCTTTGCTTGCACCTAGTCAGGGTATTTTGGGGAAACACCCCTCAAAACACAGTCCTTTAGTGCTACAGTGAAGGACTGGCTCCCAGCTTGTCTCATCAGCCCTGTTGCGTTAGTGTGCTGGCTTGGAGAAGAGGGGTAGGGGAGGATTTGTTCGCTGTCATCACTTGGGAGTTGTCTGTTGATTGGGATTATTTGCCTGTGGCTCAGGTGATGGAGGGTCCTTGTCCAAGGATGCACTCTGAGGGTGGTCTGTAGGGCCTTGTGAGCCCCAAATAGGGTGTGGGAGAGACACTGGGAACTGAGAGACCCCACTGGACTTGGAGATAGTAATATCCTCCCATCTCTGTGACTGTTTTCCTACCCACCCCTCCAGTTCCAGGATGATGCTGAGGCTGTGAGCCGCTCTCTCAAGGAGATGAACTCTGACCTGGACACCAAATACAGCAAGTTCAACAAAGACAGCCCTGGGGTGGTGTCAGATCTGCTGCTTCAGCTGGAGGTGAGGTCTTCAGGGATGGTGGCACTAGCCAGACCTAAGGGGCAGACCAAATGTTACAACCTCCCCAGTAAATAACAGTGGGGAAGGGGAAGAGGTGGGTAGATAATCCTACCCGGACAGCTCATCCCAGCTCTGTGCTAGGGAGGGGGAAGCCCATGGCAATACTGTGCTGTGGACACTGCTGCTGTGGGGCACTGACCCCTGGGAAGACATTTATCTCCATCAGTGACACACAGCCAGGCCCCAGGTCACCATCAGAGTAGAGAATCACAGGGAGGAGCTGCGCGTTGTCCTAAACTTGAGACACTTGGATTAGAGGGCCCACAGAGAGTGTGAGCTGCTGGCATCAGGGCAGTGGAGAAAGGTCCTCCCATCTCCTCAGCGCTCTCATGAGCCAAAGGCAAGGGAGGGAATAAAGAAATCTGACCTCAGGGGTGAGATGCAGATAGGAAAGGAACGTTTGCCTGGGAGAGAGGGAGGGGACACGTTCAACACGGTATCTTCCCATGCATGCAACACATTTTGCCCCCAAGAGGTGCTGGGATCTTGGCACCTTCTGACACTGGAATGCAGCCACCTCTTGGCAGGTCTCTGTTCCATTTCTGAGAAGAAAAACTTCTCCAGGAGATTTAATATGACAGTGTGGGATCACCTAAGGTTAACTCGGGCTGTGCCTTCAAGGGCAGATCTGCTGTGAGCGAGGGAAACCAAGGAGAGCATTGATAATGAAAAGGGGAGGAAGGGACATGGAAGGGTCAAGAATGGCGAAACTCCTGACTCCACCCCAGCAGTGGCCACACAAGGATGGACAACTGGCCCCAGCATACCTACTGTAGTGTGACTCTCCCCTTCCTTCTCATCCAAGCCTGGTCACAACCACTTGTCTTCCCTGTTTTGTCTAGAATGAAGAGAAGGTGGTGAAGCAGGCAGAGAAGAGCATCACTGACCTGAAGAGAAGGAGCAAAGAGATCAGCCCACTGAAACTGCGCAGGATGTGTCCCTCTCAGACCCTTACCTTGGAGACCCTCTGTGACTGGGATGCTGGGGAGGTGAGGGCTTGACTAACAGTACCCTCAGAAGAGGCAGGCAACTGGATTCTTATTTGGTTGTTCTAGATCTTGGCTCCATGATGGGCAGAACTGACCTAGTGATGGGAAGCCAAGCCTTTCACTGGGTTTTGTGTCTTTGTCCCAGGTGCAGCTGACCAGAGGTGACAAGTACACTCTGAAGGACAACAGCAACCCGGAGATGTGGGTGGTGCAGAGCAGCACTGGTGTGGTCCAGGAGGCACCTTCTGCTTGCTTCTCCATCCCTCCACCAGACCCTGAGTCTATAGACAAGGTCAATAGGTGAGTCTGCAGGGGAGACCCTGACCCAGAGAGATGTTCAGACCTGCTCTTAGGTCATAGCCAGCCTGACTGCCTCAACTGCAGAGAAATAGCAGCTGGGAACAGACCTCTTGACTGTCTAGCACAAAATCCCTCCTGGAGAGGGATTGTTCTCTGCACCCAAGTATCTCGTCTAGGTTTCTGCCATTCCTCGACAGCTCTGCATGCTGCATGGACCTTGCTGTCAAAGAGTTTTCTGGCAGTCAGGCTTGATTTCTTCACCCAAACATGTGACTCGCATAGGTTTGACTAAATTCATTGCAGAATCAGCCTGGAGCTTGGGACTTGCCAAACAGGACAGAGTTATCTGTGGCATCTCTTCTCAGCGAGCCCCAGCTGGAGACTGAGAAATGTTTCTTGAACCACAGTGTAGTCTACTGCCTGGTTGCTTGTTCATTCAGCTTCTGTGGTTCCCACAGGATGGGGTTGTGGTGCAGGGAGCTTCAGCATTACCTTTTTAATCATGTCCCTGAGTGCTTGGATAAATAGGTGCTGCTCAAGTGCTGTGGAAAGGCCCACAACCCAGATTCAGAGTTACTTGGGCATGCCTGTTGTGATGGGAGCTTGGGTCTCCAGTCACACAGGTGTGATTACTTCATTGTGCTGCTCTTCCTGAGTGCATACCCCTCCTCACATGTCCCAGACTACTGAATCCTCTGGATTTATGGGTTTCATGTGTGTTTTAAAACAGAAAAGCAAAAGTTTGCAACATCCTCCTGGATAACATCTCTGCAGGTGTTGCCCGGAAAACTCTTGCCCTTTTCAGGCCACATCTGACAGCTTGTTTCATTTCCTGGTGTTTGCTTTCCTTCCTACACGCGAAATATTTGTCTTTGTTTTATTTCCCAGCCTGTTCCACCATTCAGTCCCTCTGCGTGGAGGTATGTCCTGGTCCCACACAGGGACAGCCCTCGTCTGACAACAGCCAGCAAGCTGGAACTTGCTGGTTTTAGAGCACGGTGTTTAGTTGGAGCAGCCATAGCAGGGATGTGAACTAGCCTGGTCCTTCAAAGGCCCCTCTTCCTGGTTCCATCAGTCTTCTCTCACCTGGAGATTTTCTTGGTCCTTCCAGCTCCTGCTGATCCTAGCTCTAGTTTTGTTAGAAGGGAACCATCCTTACAAACGAGACTTGGCATTTCTAGTGCAGCAGCCACAGAAGCAGCTACTTGTACTTGCTTCCTGCGAAGCTGCAAAGCTCTGCAAGTGACATGAAATAAATTTCCAGCTTTAATAGCTTCTGCTGAGAGTTGGAAACACTGGCTCCATTGGGAGAAATCAGCTGCTCAAATCAACTAGCTGCTTTTGCTGCTGTCCCCTTTCCTAAGGGACATCTCTGAGTTACAACAGGCTGCAGGCTCCCAGCCTTCCCCTGCCTTTGGGAACACCCTCCCCAGCAGAGGCACGAAGCTGCTCCGAGGCTGGGCTGTGTCATGACTTGCTCAGTGCAGCAGTTTCCCATCCCGCTGGCTGATGATGCTCCTCTCTGCTCACAGGCTGGAAGGGGAACTGAACACGGTGAAGCAGAAGCGAGCGGCAGTTCAGAGCACCCTGAGACGAAGCCAGAAGGAGCAGGTTCCACCCAGCCAACAGGGTACGTCAGCTGGTTAGTCAAGCCCTCTCCAGAGCAAGCCCATGCACCTCCCTTGCAGAGCTCCCAGATGTGGCTGGAAGCAGAGCACCCACTCTGGCAAGCAGAGGTACCTGCGGGTCAGCGTGAGGATGCCTTCTGCTCTCTGGAAAAGAGCAGCCAGTGGGATAACCTGACCTAGTGCTGCCAAGGACTCACCGTGTGATCTCGGGCAATTCAGTTATAATCTCCATTGCCCTTCTTAAACCTCTGAGATTGACCTCCAGCTCCATGAACAGTTGCAGGGTATTTAGGGTTGCAGGGGGATGTGCCTATCCAGAAGCCTTAATTAAACCTTCTTTGTGATCTGGGTCCCTTGCAGTTCTCTTCCCTAGCTGGGGGCTGTGGAATAAGCAGGCAGCCATGGCTAAATCCCGACCCCTGGCTAGCTGTGTTACTCCCACAGCGGCAGTTCAAAAGCTCTCGGCAAAGCAGAGCAGGGATGTGTCTACATGACAGCATGTGTCTGTCTCTGTCTTTCCTTTGGACCTGAGCTCTGGCTGGCTGGGGCAAAGCTAAAACCGTTTTCCTAAGCCTTTGCCATGGATAGGCACACACATGTGCATGATGCTCTGCAGATTAGAAATGTTAACTGACTTGTTAATGGTTGCATCAAAACCCCATGCTCAGAAGAAGCCTGCATGCTTCAGAGCTGCAAAACACAAAGGGCAGAGCTTTGTCGCAGGGCTGTCATGAGAGCGAGTTGGAGCTGTAGGGACCACATATGGGAGAGCTCGGGGAAAGGGCTGTGCACCAAGACTGGGACGGCATTTGAGAAATGGGGCTTAACCTAAGCTGTGTCTCACTGCAGCTTTGTCCAGGAGCTCCCCTGTAGTCCAGGATGATCCCCAAGCTGATCAGCTTCTCAGTAGCCTGGATCACATTGGCAAGGACCTGGTTCAGGTAGAGAAAGAGATCTTGAACCGAGTGAGATCTCCAGTGCACTACAGTGACCCCACGGATGACCTTGCCAGGAGGATCAAACACCAGCAGGTGGGTGCTGCTGCGGGCGGGTTGGAGTGGGTGAGTTTGGTAGCATTGTGTCCTTGGCCCAAAACAGAACTGACATAGGAATTACACAGGAGATGACAGCTGGTACTTCGAAGGAGAAACCTGTGGTGCAGTTGCAAGGGTTTCAGGCTAGCCTGAGCCCTTGAAATGGGACAGATTAAGCCAAACCCTAGAGAAATGCAGGCTCTTCCCTTGGCTCAGGTCTGCAGCAAGATGGTCCGTTCATTTCAGAGCTGTGGACCAGGTGCCCGTCTTGGGGAGTCCTCAACCTTGTCATAAGGATGCTGTCACCCTTCACTCTCAAGTCTGTAGCATAAAAGACAACAGGATAGAGGGAATTAATCCAATGACCAGCTTTGGCTCACCTGATGAGGAGTACAGACTGGTAGATGTGAAGGGGACAGGAAAAGAGGCAGTGCCCTGGAGCCCCCTTCCTTTCCTCTGGGATAAAGTCTGGGTCTGTAGTAATTCAGCTTGTTATATCTTCATCTGTGGGTATTTATCCAGCCCTGGCAGAAGGAGGGGCTCAGGCAGATAGGCTTCTTCCACCTTTGTTTGGGTCTCTTTCCCACACCCTGCCATTGCCAGACAGCCACAGTCTGGATGGGGCTGTGCCCCAAGGGCCAACACCTTATGAGAGGGCTACCGCACCCTTAGCCCCACAGCAAAATCCACCCCTGAGGGAGACAACTTTTTGCAACAACACTGTTATGACTGTGTTGGGTGACTCTGCTCCCGTCTGCTGTGCCAGGAAACAACAAAGAAACTTGAGAACCTGGGGGCAGCCAAGGATGCCTTGCAGAAGGAGTGTGAGACCTACCTTTCCAAGAAACCCACCAGCACCTCGGCTTCCCAGCTCCCTGTCACGTTGAATGCCCTCAGGAGCAAATACAGTGATGTCAATATGCTTTCCAGCCTGTACAATGAGAAGTGAGTGATGATGGCAAGGCCTGATGGGGATGAGGGGAGGAAGTCCTTGCACAGAGGTGCCAACACAGAATCATGAGAGAAAATGCTTTTAGTCTGTATGGGCATTGGTTGAGGTCCATCCAGCCCAGTGCAGGCTGGAAACCTCCCATCCATCATCAAAGGCACCTCTGAAGGAGTTCCCGTATGGAATCTGTGGTCAGATCCCCACACTGTGGAAAGTCCACCACAACGGATATGTGTTCCAGCTCCGCTGTGTGTGGTGAAAAGCAATATATCTAACTTCTGGGCAGCATGACAGGGTTGTGAGTGCATATTGCTTGTTCTCTGACATGCTGCAGAAGCTCTGATGTTAAATGAGTTTAAACATGCAAAATCAGAGAGAAAAGGAGAAAAATGGGGTCTTCTGTAGCTAACCTCATCCTGCCATTTTTCCCTTCCCAAGGGCTAAGGCTGCCCTGAACCTGGAGACTCAGATTGAGAACGCAGACAAGATCATCAGCACGTTTGAGGCCAAGCTGGCTCAGGATAGCATCATTCCTGCATCCCCCAATGCCCTGCAGAATCGGGCCAATGATCTGCAGGTAGGAGAACATCAGGCTCTTTGCTAGGGAAGGGAGATCTCTCGGGTAGCAATGGTGGGGAGAGCTGGACTTTGCTTACTTGAGCACTCCAAGGCACCAGCGATTAAGCCTTTCTAAAGACTTGTTCTTTGAAGGCTTTACGTTAGTGTTGCAGGCTGACCTGCACTGACTAGCTAGCAAAAAGCTCTGTCCCTCCCAGGGTACCTTTGGGGTCCCTAAAATATACGATGAACCTCTTAGCATCTGTTCTAAACTCTGTTGCTCTGCCACACACCCATCCCTGCTCTTTCTTGCTGCCAATCTCCCTGCCCCATCATTAGCTCTCACCCTTGACTCACGCTGACCCTTTTTTGCCTTCCCCAAAACTTCTCCTTTCTGCTCCATGCACCATTCAACCCACTTTCTTTACTAAGTCTCACTGTTCTCTCTCTTCCACGTTGCGTGTCTGTCTTGGAGAACCTGACTAGCCCCCAAGTACTGCATGGTTAAGGAGGGTATTTCTGGTTGATTCGTTGACTGGTACAGACCTGGAGGTGTCTTTTTTTCCCTTGCAGAAGATGAAGCGGGACCTGGTGGCCCAAGAGGACTGTGTGCTGAAGCTGAACCGGGGGCTCAAGGATGCTGAGCACAGCTGCAGTGCTGTGCAGAACAACTTCCAGGAGTACTGCCCTGACCTGCCCCGGCAGAAGCGGGAGGTGCAGCTCCTCAATGATCGCTATCATGCCGTTGCGGACCAGCTGGATCAGCGGTGAGGAGCTGTGGTGCCTTCTCCACTCCTGTAGTCATAGCTTTCTCTTAGCTAGCACGGACCAGCGTCTGTCAGAGTCCCAAGAGTATGTTCTTCACTGCAGGACCCTGATCCTGACCACACTGCTGTAATACTGGGGACCAGGTCTGTCCTGCTGTGTAGTTGCCACCTTCCACTGCGCAGCACAGGCTTTGAGCTTCCAGATAGCTGTGAGAAGGCAGTCTTAAGTAGCTGAATGCTGGCCTCTGCCTGACCCATTGACCCTACCCAGAGAGACTCTGGTGCTTAACACTTCTCACAGGCATTGCTGCTGGTTGCCTGCCTTTTTCCTTCTCTCATCTCCCAAGCTGTGTTCATGCTGCAGTAGCAAACCTGATGAGCACAGAATTGTGCTCCCCACTCAGGGATCAGTTGTCACGCCCTTGTTTTTGTTATCATGGTGTTTGTTGCAGTGACATTCTCACCATAGTGTCTTTTTAGGAACTTGCACATGAATCTTTGCCCTTCCCCTTAATGTTCCTGTTCACCTTTGTGCTGTGCAGAGAGAAGACCCTCAGAAATATCAGTCTCACCTACCAGCAGTTCCAAAACTCCAATGAGAACCTGATGTTCTGGATGAACAACGTACCCAAGCACCAAGTGAAGACCACTGATGGGCCAAGCCAGATCAATTACAAGCTGCAGGCACAGAAGGTGTGTTCCAGGACAAGTGCTATAACCTGTAACCTTACAGGGATGGGGGACTGTACTTGTTGGTACTATTTTGCATACTGTTTACCAGTTCCTAGTTGTGTGCTCCACCTGTCACAGTGAATGAACTAGAACAAGGAGACAATGGATTGCAGCCCACAGATGATGTATCTTGCCCCACTGCATTCATCTACAGTGCTGGTGTCCTCATCTGTGCTAGTCACCCCCAGGCTGATATCCTCTCCATGAAAAGGACACATCTAGATCCTGAAAGATTGCACCTTGGGCTGAGATGTTGCATCTGGGTCCTGCAACTTTCTCTCCTTGAGCAGATCCTAAGCTGACTAGCTCAATTGATGAGATGTGGAGGTCTCTGTGTGGGCTGGTATTTACCTCATACATGATAAATCAGTGTGGCAGCTCCTAGGCAAGTGAGAGTGCTGCTGAGATCCTCTAAAGCCCTGGAGACTTTTCCTAAACTTCTTCCTGTTTGCACCATTCCCTCCAGTACTAGGCTGAGCTACTGCTCTTGGCTGCAAGAGTATTACTGGGTTGCTGCATTTCAACCTGTTCTTAACGTCATGTGTCTCCTGCAGAGGCTGGTGGAGGAGATTGAAAGCAAGGAGCCTGAGAAGAACGCAGTGGTCAGACTATCCCGGAACGTGCAGTCCACGCTCAATGTATGGCTGGGTTTTCCCATGTAGCACTCCCTTAGCATCTCACTCAAGAGATCCCAACTGATTCTTCTGTTTCTGCTCTGAACAGGACTATGAACTCCAAGCAGGCAAATACAGCTCTTCTCTGGACCCTACCCTGACTGACTTTGCTGCAAAGAGGCTGCGTGTGACCCCCCTACAAGAAAGCATCCAGGCCCAGGTAAAATGTTAAGATGAAGGCATGGAAACCATTGTCTAGCTCCTTACCCAAGCCCCATGTCCTCTGCAAGGCCTTAATCCACTCTTACAGCTACAGTTGATCATGGTCCTAAACCCAAGGACAAATGTCATCAGGGATCTCTTTGTCTATGGGGCCAGCATGTGAGATCCAGAATTAGGGGTGTGTCTGGTACCTTTGGTTGAGATTGCTGATGATGCCTCCTTGCCATATTGTGTATGCAGATAAAGCCTACAGGGTAGGTGTGTGGGGACGAGACTGAGCCAGAGCTCCTGTGTGCTCTTCCCAGTTACACCTCAGTTCTCCTGTATCACCTTGGGCTATTTGCCAACATCCATGTATGGCCCAAAGTGAATTTGAAAGTCTGGACCCTGAGTAGGCTAGCAGGTATCTAACAGGCATTCAGATAAAGGGGACAGGATCTCCTACATGAGTCCTTAGACTCTCTGTGTTTCTAGAAAGTCAGATGTGAAGACACTAATCCCTGGAATAGTGCAGTACACCAAGTGCATCCAGGTGAAAGGAAGGGTGGGAGAGCATGCCATCCAACAGACCTGTGCCAAGGTGAGGGGGACAAGGCTTTCACCGCTGCTTCTTTTTCAGGAAAATGATGTAACCAAGCTCTACATGGAGCTGGCAGCAGAAAATAAGCAGCAGCTGAGCCGGCTGGAGTTTGCAAAGAAGATTGTTGAGAAGGTACCAGCTAACAGGTCATGGCAAGATTGGGGTACTCTAGACTGGGGGTTGAAATGATCTTTCCAAAGCTGTCAGCAATCTGCTCAGCCTGGGATCCCCCACCGCTCCCCAGATCTCCACATCCAGGTGTGAGGAAGGACAGGAATGGAAACTCCTGTGAGAAAAGACCACGAGTAACCACAGTTTCACTGACACTGATCTTAGGTTGTGACTTTCATCACCTCTCTGGGCCCTCAATGCTTTACTGAAGCTGTAGTTTATGCTAGGAAAAAAGATTAGGACTCTTAAGTCCTGTTCTCAGCTATATCTAATCAACGTTCACAGACTGAGAATTTCAGATTTGTCCATGGATGTGGCTGGAATTTGGTGCTCAACTGTCTTGCAACACTTCAAAGCAATAGGACTTCTATGCCTTTCTAGGGCTTGATTCATCTGTAGGAAAGGTCTCTGGTCTGCGTGACTTGTCAGTGTGGTCAGGAAGGACGAGAGATTAAACTGGGGCACTCTGTGATGTGAACCAGCTGCACAGTGGGGACTGGCCATGTTACCCTCCTTCAGCTGCAGATTCAACAAGGCAGCACCAAGCACCTTTGTGGGCTGCTGCAGCACCTCCATGACAAGCGGAAGACACACCAAGTCAGTTGCTTGAGATGGTGGGAATATGTCCTCATTTGCCATTTACGAACAGCCTTATTTGGAGGCTCCTTGAGGATTCTGTACCAGTTCTGTCTCCTACCATGCCTTGTTATGGAAAAGACCTCTGCAACAGATTCAAAGAGTAACTTTGTTTTGCTGCCTTTTTTTTTTTTTAATTTCTTTTTTTGTTTTTCCCTTGCAGAAGGAAGTGCATGAAGATGTTGAAGCTGTACATGAGCAAACGCAGCAATCTGAAAACAAAGCCAAAACAAGCAGGGAATCTGAGGGGCTGAAATCGCAGCTGGAGGAGGAAAGGAGGAAAGTGGCCAAGATTGAAGAGGACCTGGAAGAACACAGAAACAAGCTGCTAATGTTGAAAACTCAGAAGCCCATTGAAAGAGTGGAAGAAAAGGAGGTGATAGAATATTACAGAGACCCACAGATGGAGAGCAACCTGTCTAAGATGGCACAGCAGATTGAAGAGGAAGGCAAAAAGAGGCAGAGCCTCCAAGAAGACATTGAAGTGATGAGCCGGAAGCTTGCCCAGATGGAGAGTGAGAAAAAGGTCATACCTGCCCAGCTCCTTACCAAAGAGATCACAAAAATTGAGAAAGATCCAAGCCTGGATAGCCAAGCAGCCAGTCTTCGTCAGGAGATCAACCGTCTCCAGGAGGAAAGCTTGGCTGCTGCTTCTGAACTTGAGCAGCATAAGAGAGAGCTGCACATGCTGGAGCGAAAGCAGCCCAATATCCGAGAGAAAGTGGTGGTGAAGGAGCTGATCAAACTGGAGAAAAACCCAGAAATGGTGAAGTCTGTTAGGACCCTACAGCTACAAATCGATGAGGAATCCTTCAAGAGGAAGTCTGCAGAAGAAGCGATAGTGAAAGTGAAGAACAAGATTGAGGAGGTGGAAAGACTAATTGAAACAGCAGAACCCAAAATTATTGTTAAGGAGGTGAAGCAGGTAGAGCAGGACCCAGAGTTATTGCGAGAGTCTTCCAAGCTTAAAACTCTGATTGAGGAAGAGAGGAGCAAAAACTTGATGCTTACAGGTGAGCTGGGAGAGCTGCAGAGCCAGTACAGTATTGCAGAGAAGCAAAAACCAAGGGTAGAGGTTAAAGAGAGGGTCAATGAGATTTTCTTGGTGGATCCTGAAACGGAGAGACAAATTGCACACCTGAAAAGGGAGCTGCAGGAAGTTACTCTGAAAAGGACAAAGATTGACAGTGAAGTGGAAGAGGCCTTAGCAGAGCTCAATGTCCTCCGGTCACAGAAACCAGTGGTGGAGCTTAAAGAAGTTATAGAGGAGGTGGTGAAACATGAGAAGAGTCCAGAGATTCTTAGAGAAATTGACAGGCTGAAACAACAGCTCAATGAACTAGTGAACACTAACGGCAGGACCCAAGAGCTGCTCATTAGGCTGCAGGGTGAAAGGGATGAATGGAAGAGGGAGAGATCCAAGGTGGAAACCAAGCTGGTCAACAAGGAAGTCATCCGATATGAGAATGATCCACTCCTGGAAAAAGAAGCTGACCGTCTCCGTCAAGAGGTGCGCAATATGTCTCAAAAGAGGAGAGCTGCAGAGGACGCAATCTATGACTTGCAGAATAAATACATGCTACTGGAGAGGCGAAAGCCAGAGGAAAAGGTAGTTGTTCAAGAGGTGATACTGACTCAAAAAGATCCAAAGCTCCGAGATGAGCACAACAGGCTGAGCCGGAGTCTGGACGAAGAGGTGAGCAACAGGCGTCGTCTGGAACGTGACGTGCAGCAGGTTCGTGCGTTGGTGGAAGAGCAAGAGAAGTTGCTCAACTTTCAGGAGGATCGAAGTAAGAGACTTGCTCTGGAGAAGGAGATGAGACAAATTACATTGAGAATAAAGGAGCTGGAGGAGAGCCCAGCCCCTGTGCAAGAAAAGATCATTATGGAAGAAGTGGTCAAGTTGGAGAAGGATCCAGTCCTCGAACAGTCTGCCAGCAACCTGCGCTTGGAGCTGGACCGTGAGAAGATGGAGGTGCTGAACTTGCAGAGAGAATGCAAGAACCTGCAGATGCAAGTTGATGTTCTGCAGAAAACAAAATCCCAGGAGAAGACCATCTACAAGGAGGTGATTCGAGTGGAAAAGGACAGAGCGCTGGAGAGTGAACGTGCACGCATCTGGGAGCTGCTGAACAGGGAGAGAGGAGCCAAGCAAAAGGCAGAAGAGGAGGTACGGCGGCTCAGGGATAAGATTGAGAGAGCTGAAGGCATGAAGAGGACATGGGCTCGTGAAGAGACAGAGCTGCAGAAAGCCAGGAACCTGGCCATCCAGGAGAGAGCCAACTTGGAGAGTGAACTGCGGGACCTGGAGAGGCAGAAGCAGCAGAAAGTCCTCTTCCTTCGGGAGGAGTCCAAACTGCTCAACCAACGGACTGAGAATGACAGGCAGAAGAAGAAGCAGCTGGAACATGAGTTTTCCCTGCTGGAGGCAGACATCCTTAGGGAGAAGGACCAGATCTACAACAAAGAGAGGTTCATTCGAGATCTCCAGTCAAGGGTCAACCGGGAAGAAATCAATCATGAGACCCAGATGAGAGAGACAAACCTTTCCACCAAGATCTCTATCTTAGACCCTGAGACAGGGAAGGATATGTCCCCTTACGAGGCCTATAAGAGAGGTATCATAGACAGAGGCCAGTACATCCAGCTGCAAGAGCTGGAGTGTGACTGGGAGGAAGTCACCACCCTGGGCCCAAACGGGGAAGTCTCAGTTCTCCTTGACAAGAAAAGTGGGAAGCAGTACTCCATCGATGATGCGCTAAGGCTGAGGAGGATCACAAAGGAAGAATACCAGCTGTACCGGGATGGCAAGATTCCCATCTCTGAATTTGCCTTGCTGGTGGCTGGGGAAACCAAGCCTCCCCCATCCCTCTCTATTGGCTCCATCATCTCCAAATCCCCACTCTCATCACCCACCACCCCCCAAACCCAAAGCTTCTTCCCCCCAGCCTCGCAGAAGGGCTTCTGTGATGACACATCCCCCATTGCCGGGGTGTATGACACCACCACTGACACCAAGTACAACATCAAGACTGCTGTTGCAAAGAAGCTGCTTGATCCCATGACGGCTCAGAAGCTCTTGGAAGCCCAGGCTGCCACAGGAGGCATCATAGACCTAATTTCTCGGGACCGGTTCTCAGTCCATAAGGCGATCGAGAGGGGGCTGATTGACAGGACCTACATGCAGAGACTGCTCAATGCCCAGAAAGCTTTCACAGGGATTGAGGACCCGGTGACCAAGCGTAGGCTGTCTGTGGGGGAAGCAGTTCAGAAGGGATGGATGACCAAGGACAGTGCTTTCCCCTACCTGGAGGTCCAGCATCTAACTGGAGGGCTCATCGATCCTAAGAAAACTGGTCGCATCCCCGTGCTGGAAGCTGCCCAGACAGGGATGATAACAGGCGACCTGGCCAATAGGCTCCAGGATGAGTCCAACTATGAGAAAGATCTCATTGACCCTATCACTAAAGAGAAGATAAATTACAAGGAGGCCATGGCCCTCTGCCAGAAGGATTCGCTGGGCAGCCTCCTGCTGCTCCCAGCCGCATCGGAGGGGTATCAGCGGTACCACCAGGCGAGCCGTTCCCCCAAGCTCTCACGGTTCAGGCATTGAATGGATTCAGGCATGTACTGGATCTGGTTCCTTCAGGAGTTCATCCCTTCAAAACACTTCTCCCCACGGAGGCAGCAGCGATCACAGGAATGGAGCATCTAGCATTTAGGGCTGCATACTCTTCTATCTTAGCTATTTGCTTCCCAATGCAGCTTGGCTGTGCGAGGAAGAAAGTGTGATCGTGAGCATATAAGGGCCTGACACACAGGGGTCCCTGTGGTCCCCCGGGTGCTGCTGTGACAGCAAAGGGGGGTCGATTGCAAGAATTCCACTGGCAGTAGGTTAGATGTGGTTATGCCCAGAAAGGGGGGGAGAGACAGAGTGTTTTTCAGTTGGGTCATTCTTCTGCATGCAATAAACATAAAAAGTGCGACTCTGTGGCTGTGTTGTCTCTACAGGCTGAGGCTGTGAAGTGGCTGAAGGCATGGCTAGTCCTCCCCTCATGCAGTCCTATGCCCTGCAGCCCAATCTACAAAGGGTTTGCAGACTCTTGCTCCCCCTGATCTCACAGCACTGAACCCCCTACATTTCTTTCTGCATGTGAGTCCATCTTTTTAAAGGTTTTTGTTGTGTTTGTCTTTAAAACTGAAAACCAAGGGGACTTTGCTCCCTGGTCATTTGGACATCTCTGAAAGAGGGACTTGGTTGCCAAAGGGTGCAGCTCCGTGTTACGTTTGATCCAGTCTAAGTGCAGGCAGCTACCAAGTGGAGCAGCCCCCCTGCCCCCTGCAGCTGCCTGTCCCTGGTGTCTCTCTGGCTGCAGACCAGTAATGGTGTTGGCTGCACAGTAACTTGGGTCACTTCACTGAGCTGCTGGCAGAGGAAGCCAAGCCCCAACCAAAACTAAGCCCTGTTGAAGTAGATGATCTTGGGGGCTTGTCCTGTACCTGTACAGAGGCGGATGTGTTGCAAGGGAAGGGATGACCTTCAGTAGCAGACTAATGATGCTTGCAGTCAATGGTGACGTGAGACTGCTTTCTACAGCCCTTGGCCTTGGCTGCAGGATCCACCCAGCAGTACTGGAAAATCTGCACTTGCTATTTCTTTAGGTGAGTTTTCACTCCTCTATGTAACTTCCACTGCTCAGCCCTTGCTGAAATGAGTAAGTCTCCCAAGTGTTCTTCCCTAGTATCTACCCCACTGTGGAGCATCCCTTGGCTTTGTGGGGTGAGAAAAATTACTTTCTATTGACATGAGCTGCTCTTTCCCCCTCTGCCGAGGGCTCTTTTAGCTGATGCTGTTTGGGAACTCCAACACACCCAAAATAATCCATCAGGGTAGAAGTTTTCTCCCCCTCCTTCCCCCATCAGAGCAGCAGCGTAGCCTCTATTTTCATATAACCTAGCTTGGATTTGAAGTCTGGGCTCCAAGAAGAAATTGTTCCCATGCTGGCAAGCTCAGCGCAATCACAGGTCCTGTTACCTTCCTGCTAGTAGGTAGTGCTCAGCATTAACAATCGGAGTCCAGCTATGGAAATGCCAAGTTTCCAGTCCAAGATCTGCCCAGGCTCTGTCCCATGCTCCGCAGGGTCTGTGTCTATTGTAAGGCATATGGCTGGTGTCCATGGCCATCTCAGCTGCCATGATCAATATGGCGCAATCTGTTGGTTTACAAAGGGGGAAAACTGTTGCACACACCCTACAGCATCCGTTCCCAGCCTGTTTCCTCTTGGTAAAGCACTGCCAGCACACGGGGCACTGCATCTCCCTCCTGGCTGGTCTGGACCAGCAGCAAGGGCTGGAGCCGGGCTGTGATGGACCAGGGGACACATCAGGAGAGAAACTCTGACCTGGCCTCCTGCCAGGGAAAGCCCAACAGCCCTCGGAGCACAGGAACACAGCCAGGTGAGGAACACGTCCCAGTGCAACCAAGGAGCCTTGGACCAGTGAGGTTCCCAGCAGCCCTTGGATCCCAGCTCTTCAAAGCTGCTGGGAGCAGCCTTGCTGTGCTTTGCCTTTGCTCCCCTTGGCTGGCTGAAAGCAGGGAGGATCCGTCAGCAATGGGGCTGTTGCCTTTTCTGCAGCTCAGCTCTGCCCAACAGGTGAGTTTGCTGTCAGCCTACCCCCTTGCCCAGCTCCGTGGGGCAGGATGCTGGGCTCTAGGGCTACCCTCCTCCCGGCTGCTCCCCTTTGCAAATGAGATAAAACCATGCTTGTTTGTAAAGCAGTACGATATTCATGTGGCGACTCATCCCTGAAGCGTTGATTAAATAATTTGGGGGAATGCTCTGTAACTAAGGGACTTGGAGTTCTGCTAGTTAGGCAGTCAGTTAATAATTTTTGATAAAATGCTCCCTAACTGCGTGGTGGGAAGTATTTACCTCAGGCTGGGTGAAGGCATTAAGAAATTAGGCAGATGAGCAGTCTAGCTGGGCTGAGCAGTCTCCCTTGAAGGCTGGCCTGCCTTTTGTTTCTGAAAAAAAACCACTAAAAATACTTTTCTTTACTATGAAGTGGTCCTCATGTGCAGAAAGCAGCTCGTATCATGTCCTCCTAACGTGTCCATAGGAAGCACCACACAGCCTTGGGGCTTCCCCAGAGCCCAACTGTCTGGCAGGGTTGTGAGTTGCTCAGGAGGGGTCAGGTAGTGCTTTTCCTCCCTTCTCCGGCACAGGGTGATGGTATTGCATTGTGGCTTTCCCAGAGCAGTTATTCTGACACAGCTGTTGTTGGTTCCCTTTGCTGGCAGTGGGGTTGGGTCATAAATGTTTGAAATTCAGCCTATTGCTTCATTTTGTTGGGCTAGATGAGCTGTAGTATTTTTATTTATGTTTCTGGTCTGGATGAATGTCCTCAGTATTTACTTCTTTAATGCAGATCTTTTAAAAAAAAAAAAACAAACACCTCTTCTGCAAACAGCTTGTCTGGTACAACACAAGCATTTGTTTGAGTAGAGCAAACAACGGATTGTCTGTACTAAATGAATTGACTTTAAAACATGTATGCAAAGGCAGGGAAATGATTCCATAGCAGAATTCATCCATGTCTCACAAACGTGCCCCTGTGAGCTGGGTGTTATCATATGGAGGCCATGACATGCTGCAGGAGTACAGCAGGACTTCAATTTTCCTGCCACAGGGCTCTCAAGGCTGCTGTATGAGCCCAGCTGCCTGCTCAGTCAGAAAACCATCCTTCCCGAACACGAGCAGGTCAGCTTTTTGCAAGCAGCCACTCCAGCATGACTCTGAACAACAGCTTCAAAAGCAAAGCAGCTCCCACCTGCCTTAAAAAAAAACCTAATCTGTGCAAATTGCAGAGGTGAGCGAGCTCCCCAGGTCCTGGCTGGGGCTTCTACACCTGCAGGGGAAGTACAGCCAGGCGGTGTGGCAGGGCCCAGAGGGAGGTGAGAAACAGGTCCCAGGGTTTTGCTGTCGGTGGTCTGTCAGGAGGTACGGCTGCTACAGTAAGGATGACGAAGGTCTTTCTGATGTCAGGAATTAAGCAGAGTCACCTGCTGCCTTTTTTTGGGTGGGAAGAAGGAATGAATGATGGAGGAAGCCAGAGGACAACAGCTTGGCTTTAGGCAGGCAGGTCTTGTGTTGAGAGGGGCTTTTTCAGGAGGCACCTAAAGGTTTCTCTCCCCTGTGCAAATTCTCTGGTATCTAGTAGGTGAGGAGGGAGGTTTGTGCTACAGCCGAGATGTGCAGCCACCTCACTACTGCATTGTTTATCTGTCATGAAACTCCAGGAATTTGATAGCTTTGGAGAGCTGTCAGATTATGCTGAGATCACTTCTTCGGATCACTGTTATTAGGAGAGCACGTGTCTGCATGTGTGTGAAAAACAGAGGTGCAGAAGTTTGGCTTCCCTAAGTTAAAAATATCTCTTTTGAGTATTTAAATAAGCAGAACATAACTCTGAACTGGTTTGTGGCAACCTTTGATGGAAAGAAAGCCCAACTTGCCATACTGAGGCAGCACTGGGCTGCAGAACCATCAGCCCCTTGTTCCACAACAGAACTGAGAGTATATTTCTGCACCTGCCAAGTATTTGAGCTGGAAAAGATAAAAGAAAGAGTGCAGGAGACGATGAAGGGAAAAGAGCTCTGTGGAAAAAAGGACCTGCCAGACTGTCCTGCATCACTAGCCTGATGGGCCACACCAAACAATAAACACTGAGGTTTCTGAACAAATGACAAGCCTTTATTTTTTTCTGCACTGAAAGAAAAAAAATGAAGATGTCAAAACCACACCAAAAGTTAGTGAGAATTCTCCAAACGTTTGAACAGCAAAAACATTTCCAAGACAATAAAGCAAAGGAAATAGCAGTACATCTGGACTGATGATGGAAAGCCAGTATTCTAGCTGTTACTTTTTCCAGCCACATGCAACAAGTGCTTTATGCTGACTGGATCTTTTGGCTTCTTGATCCCACCTAAGGCACAAATTAAGACACCTGATAGTGCTCTTCAGCTTGTGAAACAGCAGAATGTCAGCTCTGTTAAATAGCTCAGATTAAACAAATTGTCTAGGGCTGACAAGCCCAATCTTTGATAACAGCAGCAAAGGGCTGAGCAGAGAAGCACTCCCCTACCCAAAGTGGAGCTCCAGCACACCCTGGTGTCAGAAACTGCCATCGACGGAACTGGGGGTGCTCCAGTGCTGGAGAGACAATCACTGTGTGTCACTTTAGCTCGCTGATTAATGCTTGCTCTTATCTACATTTCAGCGTTTTATGCTGATAAATACACCCCACCCTTTTGCACATGACCTCTTCAAAACAGCTCTACTGGCTGTAACCTAGACAAACTTTCCCCCAGCAACAGGCTGAGAGTGTCTAAATGCAAGAATGTCCCCCTCCAGACTCCTCAGGAGAAGTGAGACCCTGGGTCCCAGCCAGCCCCTTGCTAAGTCCCCAAAACTAGATCTGCAGTGCTACCCAGAGGTGCAAGTGCCTGGGGAGAGCTGTGTCTTCTCATCTGCAGTGTCTCTGCAGCACATGCTGCTCTTCAGGGTTCCGAGGGCTTCTCCAGAAGAAGTACTTGTGATTGAGGGCTGCCTTGGCTGAGATGCGCCTGCTGGGATCATACAGGAGCAATTGCTGCCAAGAGAAAAACCCAGCAGATTTAGGATTTTAAAACACAGATGACTAATTGCCCCTGCATGTGGCTGGGCCCAGATACAGATGTTGGTCCTGCCTTTTCCCCTCTCTGGGCTTCAGGAGTAACCCACAGCTGAAGTTACTGGGGGGATTATGCTAGAAGGGTTTCTTGGCCCTGAGTGTGGTGGTTTCCTAGAGGTACCTGCAATGACAGTCCTGCTTGAGAGCCAGGACTGAGCCCTATTCGATGATGCGGTGTTTCTGCAGTGGCAGAGATGAACATTAGAGCCAGATCAGCTACACTTCCAGGTAGATCACTCCCAAATATTCCTGTTCTTTGCCCACTTTGAAAAGGTCCTGTCTGTCCCTGGGTATTGTTCTGAGCCCTCACTCACCACCAATAAGTCTCTACCATCTTGATCTAAGTTGGGAACAATTTCCTTCATCTCCTTCCTTGCCCACCGGGGAAAGTCCCCCTTGTAGTCAGGCATCTGGGTCACCCCAGGCCAGGTCGCCTCAGTGGGAGTGCCCAGGGTGCGAAAGATCCGGAAGAGCTGATCAATCTCAGAGTCCCCTGGAAACAGGGCCTTTCTGGTCACCTGGGGGGGGAAAAAAAAAAAAGCCAGTTCCCACCTTTCCATCAGCTGTGTGCTCTATTTCCTACTGCAAGCAACCCTTTGACCCAGCAGATGTAAACAACTGCACAGACCAGGGCAGTTATAATGCAGCGATTCTGCCAGGCAGTGGTTGGGAAAGTCACGGTTGTCCGACTGCTTGTCTCCAGCTCATCTCCATGGGTCCATGCTCCTCTGAGGCTGTCCCTCTTTCAGCCAGTCCCTTATCCCTCTTTGTCTCCAGTTTCCTAACACCTACTCTGGCAGACTAGCTCCCTCCCCACCTACTCACTCAGGCTCTGCTGCTCTGCAGCTCAGGGGCTTTGGGAGCTATCGATAGTGCTATTACACTGCAGGGATAACAAGAGCGCTTCAGAGTGGAGTATGGACCCCCTAGGGGATCTGCTCTGCCATGCTCTGAGAGTGCTAGTTCTCTGCAGCCCACAGTGGGGACATCTGCAAGAGAGTCATCTCCTCCCAGGATCAAAATGCTGCAGCAACAAGACTGAAGTTACCCCTTCTGCAAGGAGAGGCATCACATTCCCATGTACCTGGAACTGCAGCTGGACTACAGAGGCTTCTTTGCCTCCTGTCAGGCCACTGCTGGTGGCAATTTCCTTGTAAGCCCGCAGCTAAGGGTCAGCTAACCCTCAGGCTGGACTTCCCATAAAACACACTGCAGCACAGAGTAGGATCACAGTATCACAGATGTTCTGTGTCTTGTTCCTCCTTCCCCACTTCTCATTGCAGCTGCATTCCCCTGCTCGTTAAAGAGGCTATTTAAACCCATTCTACCATTTCTGCAAAGATGCAGCCGATGCTCCAGATATCCACAGCAGTCGAGTAGTATTTGCATCCCAGCAGTATTTCAGGGGCTCGGTACCACAGAGTCACCACCTGGTAAGGAACAAACAAACAAGCTTTGTCTAGTTTCCCTGGGTGAAACTACAGGCATGGGATCCTGTCTTCTCCGCTGTAATGCAGTAACTGCACAAATCAGAGTGTGCCAAGACCATGCTGAATTAACAGACACCTTAGTGACAGCAAGGCTGGGATTAACAGATCATTCTTCAACAGGACACTCTGGAACAAATAAATATACCCTATGCAGAGACGGTGGGAACACAGCTTGCAGACAGGCTAGGGTAGAAGCAGTCAGCACATTTTGTGGGGACATGAGGTAACCCCTAAGCTGCAGGTTATGTTAAGAGCACATGCCTGGGCACAGCTGTGCCTCTGTTATGGCTGTGTAACTTACTTGTGATGCTGCTGTTCACCCACTATGGATTGTGTACCCCACTGTCAGGTGGCAGGGAGCCTCAACAATACCTCATGAGTGTATGTGCGCAGGGGGACTCCGAAAGCTCTTGCCAGTCCAAAATCAGCCAGCTTGATTGCTCCTGCTTCGTTAATGAGCAAGTTCTGTGGCTTCAAGTCCCTGTGGATGACTCTGTGCGAGTGGCAGAAGCTCACACCCTGCAGCAGCTGGAAAAGGTAGTTCTAAGGAGAGAGGAGATTTCAGACAAGGCCACGATGAAACCACTTTGAAGGCTGGATTGTGTGAACCAATACACTTTTAATAATTTTTAGACCTGAATGGGAAAAAAAGACCTTGCTATAATGCAACACCAGGCTTGCCGGCTACTACTCAGAGATGCACACAAACTGTTCCCACCCTACATGGGGACAGAGAGACTCCAAACCAAGCAGTGGCAGTCCCTTCCACCTATCTATTCCTCTGTACAAAGGCAATTAGCAATAGATCCCTCAGTTGTCCTCTTAACAGCAGTTTGTTCTGCAGCAAGATGGGCTGGAGAGCCTGGAAACAGCTGAGAAATAAATGCACTGAGCAATAGTGCCACGAGGTTTTCCCAGCTGAAATGTTTGAGATCTGAGAGGTTGAATGCCTCTAGCCAAGGATGAATCTCTTCCAGATGCAGTCTGGGTAAGAGCTGCTCAGTGCTGGCTCTGCCCAGCAGAAGGCAGCAAGGACACATGCTCTCTGCTTTGCCTGTTAGCACTCCTTTCACGCTGTACCTTGACCAAGCTTAAAGGAAGCTCTCCAGTTCTGGATGAGTCCATGTATTTCTTCAGGTCTTGATTCAGATACTCAAACACCAGATAGAGCTTCTTCTGGCTGTGTATGACATCCAGAAGCCTGCAAAAGAAGTGCAAGTGCTCCCTTCAGTACCTTTCAGCACCTTTTCCAAATACCCAAACATCCCTCCTCCCACAGATGCCTCTGTTCTGTGAGCCCCTTGGAGCAGAGAGGCAGATATAAAAGCAGCATCTAGCATGGAGCAGCAGTGGCTTGGACCAGCTTGTGTTGCTTGAGTGAAGTGGCAGTGCTGTGAGCTATTGCCGAGAACCAGGGAAGTGCAAGTGATTCCTGTATTTTCCTGTTTATTTTGCTCCTGTCTGTGCAGTCAGGGAAGGACAGGAAAATCCCTCTTGCTCCCTGAGCAGGAGCTCATCAATGAGCTGGTGGGGAGGGTTAATCCATGTCTTACCTGACTATGTTGGGGTGCTTCAGCTCCTTCAGCAGTGAGATTTCTCGGATCGCAGTGCTGGGGACGCCCTCCATCTCCCTGTGGCAGAGATGGGCTGTATGGCACCCTGTCCCCCAGTGGGATCCCACAGCCCATCAGGGTCCTGTGTCCCTTCTCCCTTCCATTGTACCCCATCGCCTGCCCAGGGGAAGGTCTCTAATACTGAGCACCCCAAGTTTGGGATGGAGCCGTGTGTGGGGTGGGCTGGGGCTAGGCAGGGGGAAATGGAGCTGTGGGGAAGGAGAGGGAGGGGGTGACCTAGGCAGTGCAAGATCTGGGGCAGAGCTCGTTTGGGAGCACCTGAAGGCACATCTGGAGAAGCAACAATGGTTTAAATGTCAAAGCCTCGCTTTTCAGAGGTGGGGGGAAGATGAAAGCTCTTTGCCCCTCAGGCAGCCACCTCCACTGTCCTAAGGGGCCACCATGGCCCCTGGTCCACACTGACACCCCTCACCATGGAGACAGCCCAGGGCCAACCCAGGGGAAGAATAATAAGCTTTTATCTTCTCAGTCCCCCCCACCCCCCGGAGGGGTTGAAGCTCACCCTGCTGGGAGGCTGAGCCCTGAGGGAGAGGCCACCTCCCAAAATGGTGGCTACTTGCCCCTGCCCTGCACCATAGAGCCAGGGCCAGGTGGCACTGGGTCAGGCCCTAGCTGCTTGCATGAGCCGATAGAGACATTGTTTTCCCTCATGTCAGGCTTTTTTGAGCCTCTCACACCGTTTTGGACACTGGGCTGGGCTCAGGGCCCTCCTGCTCACTCCCATAGCCGGGCTGGGGCACTGCTGGGCTCAGCTGGCGGCCATCTCCCCACAGATGGCACTGCCGGCCCCAGAGGAGCCATTCACCTTCCTCAACCCCCTCTCGCCTTGGCACCCTATTGCCACCACGCTGAGGAGGCAGCCGGCCTGGCACCATGGTGGGCCGGCTGGGTGCTGGGCTGGGCCGGGCCATGGCAGCCCCAGGACCAGGGCTCTGCCCCACTCACGAGTCCAAGCGGATCTTCTTGAGGGCCACCAGCTGCCCCGTGCGCTTGTTGCGAGCCTTGTACACAACGCCATAGGTGCCCTCCCCGATCTTCTCCACCTTCTGAAACACCTCCTGGAAGGCATCCATGGTGCTGCCTCAGCCTTGCGATGGCAGCAGGGGCGGCTGGCGCTGCTTTCTGAGGTAAAAAAAAAAAAAAAGAAGGGACCCCACCCCCCAAAACGTGCAGGTCTTTGCTCTCCCTGTGTGTCCCCTGAGCTGCTTTCAGGGTCTGGGTCCCCCCTTGCTGCTCCCCCAGCATAGGGACCTGCCTTGAACTGGAGCAGGCAGACAGGGCTGCCTGGGCACACTGGTGGGTGTCTGGGGGTGTGGGGAGTGTCTGGGGGGTCTTTGGACAGACCCTAATTACCAAACACGCTGTGCACCATCTGCTCAGGACTGGTTGCTTGTGACCCAGGTTGTGTGGTGCGCTGGCTGAAACAAAAATAGAGCAAAATGGATGTGAAGAGATGCTTTGGGCCTGCGGGAAAGGCAGTGGGGACTGCACAGGGCCACTGTGCAGTGCCTGGCATCAAGGGGATGCAGTGTGTAATTAGGGTTCCTTGGGACACGCTCAGGTCAAAGACACACCAGAATTTTTTTTTTTTTGGGGGGGGGGGTGGAGTGGTGTGTGTGTGGGTTGGCTGGTTGTTTGGGGTTTTTTTGGTTTAGTTTTTTGTCTTGTGCAATTGTCCCTTGAACCTCCCCACCGTGAGCTGTGCTGCTTGGTCAGCCTTTTGGAAGATGTCCTTGGCGGGTGAGATTAATCATTGACTTGACAGCTGACAAGATTAAAAAAAGAGTATGCATCGTGGCACCAGGAAAGGCCATCATGGCCACAGGAACTGTCTTCTGGAGGGCTTGGGGGCTCCATGTCTCTGGGTGGGCACAGCAGGACATGGCAGCTGACTGGCTGCGTGGGTCCACAGTGCAGACCCCAACTTTTAGGTGATCTAAAAAGGACTGATATAACCCATTGCTGAGGCACCAGCTCAAAATCTTTTTTCAATTGATCCTGATTTTGGCAGTTTTGAAAAAAACAAAGCATGGTTGCTCTGTGGCTGAAGGGGGATCCACATGGCCACAGCAAACTCTTGTGTGGGTTCTCCGGTGGCTTGCGAAGGTTGAGTTTCCACTCACATTTCCATCTGGGGTCATTGCTAAATTTGCTCTCCTCTTCCTGGCTGGTTAAGTTTGTGGGGTTTTTTTTCATAACACTTGTAGGAACCTGGTATTTTGGATATTCCCAGTCCTGGTATCTTGGATATTCCCAACTCTCTGGCAAACATGGCCATTTGGATAAAATTTAAGCACAGGGAGGAAGATAGAACAGACAGGACATGAGGTATAAACATAAACACATATGACGGAGTCATAGTTGTCTCTTACAAAAACAGGTTAGAATCTTGAGATCATGTCTTTAGACTTGGGCTGAACAGAGAGTTTACTGAGTCAGGGCTTTTGGATCTCCATAACTGCATGGAGAAAAACATAAGGCTCAATTATGATTAAAGCTTGTAGCAAGCACTGTAATTACTGAGCCATCTCAGGCCCTTGAATCAAGCCTGCTGGTAGCAGGTGACTTTGCCAATACCTGTTGCATTTTGATCTGCTGCTGTGCGTTGTATGGCTTCAGTCCTCATTTTCTGAACATTTCACCAGAGTATCTGAGCAAAAAGCCGAAAAGGCTACAGGTGGCTGAATTCCCCTGCAAACCACAGTCCCAGCTCACTCCAGGTCTGGGGATTCCTGTAGCACAGAAGACTCCTCTCTCTTGCAGTAACATTTTACTCTCATCTCACGTTAGTGATCTTCTGTCTTTTTGTTGACGGTTTAATTCTGCTAGGTGGGCCTGGCACCACGTTCTTAAACCAGTGGCTCTGATGTAACTTCATCTCCTCTTCTTGCAACTTTTTCAAAGCCAAGCACTTTGTTACACACCCAGTACGTAGGAGAAGGAAGAAAATTGCACATTGCTACATTTTCTTACATCATCCATAGGGTCTCTGCAGGGCCTAATACATTTGCCTTAGCAAGAAAGAGGTTTTTAATCAATAAAAAGCGAGGCTGTCTTCTGTTTTCATCCTTATTTAGGGAAATATCAATCAAAACCTTTACATGCTTCAAAAAAATAGTGATTTAAGGTCTCCTAAACTTAAGTTGTGTCAAGGAAGAAAGTCAAGTGGTGATTCTCAGGGCACTGCAAATACTTATTTTAGAGCTAAAGTCAATCCCCCCTCTTGGACACCAGCTCCTGAAAACCCAAAGAGGCAGGTGCTACTGAAAATAGTGACTCTTTGTTCTTCTTGTTTCTTTGTTGGTCAGTCCAGGTATGTGAGTGTTTTGCCAGGAACGATCCCATGTGGCAGCTGAGTCATGGTAACCAAATGCATGGACTCATGGACCCACAGCCACACAGGGCTAATGAACCCTGCGCTAATGCCCTTTACCTCTGATCTGCCAACAGCCTGCTAATCCGCTGCGCTTTAGTAGTGGGTCTGGGTGTGAACTGTTTAACTCAAGATTCGGAGGCTTCTCCTTTTTCTGACATCTCCAAGCCTTGCATTACAAAAGGACCAGTATAACTCAAGCACTCCCTTTCCTTAACCACCCTTTTAAACAAACAACAAACCTGCTTCCCAGACTTATTTTCAGTGATGACACCTGGTATGAATGGACAACCCACAGTCACATACTGACTCACAGTCTTCAAGTGTTTCCCGGCTTAGTGACTTTACTTTGCTATGTGCCATGGCAAAAAGCAGTATGTTGAAAATGCACCTTCTAAATTTACTTTTAATGTATTTGTTGCAAATGGTAGTGCAAGGACCAGCATATGGCTGGTGTCAAAGCTGCTGTCAGGATGTGCTCTTTCCCATCTGCTCCTGCCTCTCGTTGAAGTATTTCCTCTGCTCCTGTATGGCTCGTTCCAGCAAGGGCACATTCATCCCTTCCACGCAGGTCAATATTCGTGCCTTTACTACGGGACCCTCACCTGGGAATATGAACAGGAAGTTTCTGTAAAAAGAAAAACAGACGGAGCAGCTTGGAGGCAGTGAGGTTCCCTCAGGCAGCATATGGCTCCAGCTGCCCAGATAACCATAGCCTGAGAACTTGCAGGAGACCAGACCGGCTGCATGCTTTCATCGATGTGAGCAGCGGGCCCGGGAGCAGGTTAATTCAGGGACATGCTTTCCCTCTGCCCTGTTGGCTACAAAATGCTGGTGACTGACACTGCACTCTCCTTGCACTGGGGAACACCGAGCCCAGGACATGGTGATGCCAGTGCCTGCCATGCAGCATCTGTGCACTTTGTGGCTGGATTAAGTTTGGTTTTCCCTGTCTAAAAAGCATCAGGGATGGGCTTAAGCTCATTTCTGAATGCCTCTGTGCAGACAAGAAGAGGACAGAACAAAGCTAGGCTTAGAAGAGGCTCAATGCTGACTAAAACCAACAGTTCATCGGCGGCACTCAAATGGTAACACAGAGCTGCACAAAAGGGGCCAAACCTTGGTGACACAGCCACCATCTCAGCCTCCTCCCCTTCCACCCCTGCAAAATGGGGCCAACTCACTCCCAAGCTGTGTTGACTGAAATAGCATGTCTTTCTAAAGGAATTTTGCAGCAGAGGCTTAGCAGGTCACTCACAAGATGCCATGTGCAATGTGGCTTTCCACATGCCACTGAGGATTTCAATGGCATGAATGCAAATGCTTGTTAACAGGTGTGGCCAAGACAACACTTGGGATTTGCTTCCCAACCCCACAGCCCAGCCCAGATCATGGCTCCCCATGCAAAACACTGTGCAGCTGGAGTAACGCTCAGCGCACCCCAGGAAAGGACAACAGGGTGCCCTGCATGACAGAGCCTGCTTGCATTCCTCACGCCCCATGTCTGAGGGCAGGGATATAATTAGAGACTTTCAAGGATGGCAAAGACCAACCCAGCCAGCTCGCAATGAGGTATTGTTGCAATCAGCCACGTTTGGAGCAAAGACGATGTGGTGGCTGGCAATGGTGCCAGAAGGCCTTAGCACAGGTTTCACAAGCTCAGTGATGTTGCTGAGGCGCTTCCTGTTTCTAACAAAATCTGTGCTAGAGCCCCAGTTTTCACCAAGATAAGGGTGGCTCTTCTCATGGTCAATGGGGAGAGACAGGCTGCTCCTGCCCTGAATCACCAGAGGCAGCCGTGTGAGATGAGCCTCCCTTGGCCAATGCTAACCTCTGGCAGTGTGTCTCACCATGCACTCAGGGAGCCACGAAGGAGCTGATGAACCACGAACAGCAGCAAAGGGCTGCAGGTTCCGGGAGCATTTACCTTCCCTGTGTTCAACTTCTCCCAGGAGCATGTAGAGAGATCCCAGCTGGGCTTGGAATGGCTCCACAAACTCGGTGTTGACACAGACCTGGTAGTGAGTTGAGTGGTGCTGAGCAGTGAGAACGGCTTCGGACCGGGCCAGGTCGTAGCAGCATAACCTGGGAACAATTGATTTGGGAAGCTCAGCGGTGCAGAGGTACAACAGTTACAAACACAGGGAGGGGGGTCAGCCAGTTAAGGAAAGGCTTGGCTTCCAAGGAGAGCGGGGTACCCTTCTCACCTGCCAAATGTCCTCAGTGCCTCCCCCTCTGGCACTGAGCTGTTGATCTCCCATGGGAAGTAATAGACACCAGCACCTGGCAGCATCTCACACCAGTGCCGTTGGGCCTGCAGTAAAGCAAAAGATCTAAGTTCATGCCACCCCAGTACCTGATCCAGATACTAGGTGACACTGCCCCAAAACTCCTTCCTTGCCCAGAGTCCCCCATTAAGGGGGCTGCAGGAGCTTCATAGCTTCCCTGCTGAGTCCTGTTTGCAGCTCAGTGCCTATGCCAAGCTCTGGGCATCCTGGCATAAAGAGGGGCTACCTTCCCTCACCACAATCCAGCGCAAACAGCAACAGGCAGCCCACCAGATCCTCCAGGTCTCCCCCAGGATATGGATGGGTTGAGAAAGGTTGAGGAAGTGGGAAAAATGGTGACTGAGAAGTTCAGAGAGTGTGACGGACTGAGATGCAGGAATAGATCCAGCTGCTGAGGTGATGGGGTACCATGCAGCAAGATTCACAGTATGATCCTGAGTCTGTTCTCATGCTGCAGGATAAGAAATTCTGGCAGTGTTTGATCCTGCAGCTGGAGAAATTACTTGGACACAAGCCAGCCTGGTTTCCTCAGTAGCCTAGTAGGGTTCAGAAGACAGCCATGAGTGAGAATGATTCACCCCAAAAGAAGACTCAGGTGGGACCTGCTGGGAGCTCCAGTGGTGGAGCAGGAGCAGGGCTGGCACAGGCAGGCCAGCCACAGCGCAAAGCACACAGAAGAGCAGGAATGCAGAGCAGCTTCAGCAAGATTTTAATTCTGCCCAGCCAGTGCTGTAGCCAAGCCGCTAGCTGTGCCCCAGAGTGGTTTCTTTTGGCATGATTTTCTCTCCGATCTCCCTTGCAGGGTGCCTGTGTTTGGTGCATTTCCATGCTCCATTTACTGCTTTTCTCTCTGGTTTCTTGCACCACTGGGGTTTCTTCCACCCCCAAGAGCTGCACAGTGGCCCAGGCAGAGACTCCTGCAATTCAGACAGGTGGGGCCACTCCAGTGGGTTCAAGGACCCCCAGTATTGATTATGCAGCCGTAGAGACATGCTGAGCTGCAACCCTGTGGCTTTAACGTGTGTGGGCTTGCCCACCCCACACATTGCTCAGGGGGTTGCAACCTTGCAAAATGCCCCACCACCATCCCATAGAGGACTGCTGTGGGAAGCCACTGAAACCAGCGCAATCCTGGCTGACCTAGTCTCTGCACATGCCTGAACTCCAGGTCTGGCTGCCCTGTGGCCCCATGCAAGGCTGTGCACACGCATGGCAGGCTGCGAAACCCCTCTGGCAGGGTCCCAACCAGCAGCGACAGAATGGGCGCTCTGCAACCCCCTGCATCTCTGCCTCACCTAACCCAGATTTAAAGAGCAGGTTCAATTGTGGACCTCCTGAGTAGGGCAAAGGTCATCCTGAATCACACTGTGCAGCGGGACAGAATCAGCCAGGAATGCGAGACGCTCAATGTGCATTTAATGCACTTTTTAACACATGCCCAACCCCAGCTCAATATGCTACGTGTCCATTCAGTGCACTATTTAACGCACGTGCAACCTCAACTACAGCATGTTACGTACACATTTAATGCACGCTTGGCCCTAAGCGCAGATTTATATGCAGATTTAGCGCACTACCTAATGCAGTACTTAATGCCTGACCAAACACAGCATGCTATATGGGCATTTAACGAACTGTTTCTTTAATTAACTATCAAATGCCTAGCTGCAGCATGTTATGCGCACTCTCAACGCGCTATTCAATGCATGCCTAACCCCAAAGGCAGCCCGTTATATGCACACCCCATGCGCTACTTAATGCATGCCCAGCTGCAGCACATGATATGTCTATTTAGCGCACCGTTGCACGCCCAATGTAAAGCACGACGCCATGCGCGCCCTCCCCAGCTGCAGCCCGTTGCAAGCACGCTTTAAGTCAGGCCCGGGCCCCAGCTGCAGCCCGGCCCGTCGCTCACCGCTCCGCCGCCTCTTCCCGCGGGAGGTGGCGGTCACGTGGCCGGGCGCGACGTCTCGGCGGCGTGACGTCACGGGGAGCGTGACGTTGCGGGGGGGGGGAGGGCGTGGATCGGTAGAGCCGAGGCCGGTACGGGCGGTGGCGGGGTCGGGGTTGAGCGGAGCCGACGATGATGAACGCGGACCTGCGGAGGGAGCGGGCCGCCGCCACCTTCCAGCCCGAGCTGCTCACCCACATCCTGGACGGCGGAGCCGAGCGCACCCGCCGCCGCAAGGAGATCGGTGAGGGAGGCCCCGGGCGTCCCGCCGCCTCCCCCGGCCCGGTCACCCCGAGCTGAGGGGAGAGGGGGGGGGGGGGGGGCTGCAAAGGAGGAGGAGGTTTTAAGAGAGGGAAAGCGGGGGGTGTGGGGAGAAGGGGAGACCCGAGAGGGGGCCTTCAGGGAGAGGGAGATCGGGGTAACGGGGCGGGGGGAGGAGGTTGTGGGGAGAGGGAGAGCCGGGAGGGTGTAGAGGAGGGAGGGCGTGGGGAAGGAAGAGCTTTTGGGGAGAGAGGAAGAGCTTTTGGGGAGAGGGGAAAGCTGTAAGGAGAGGGCTTGCAGGTGGGGGGGCTCCCTGCAGGAAGGGGTTTTTGCTTAGTGGGTTAGAGGGGAGCAGGAGCAGTGTTATGTCCCTGATCCCTTCTTCTCCCCTTCCCAGAAAGGATTTGGGGTGGTCCTGATAGAACAACAACCTTTTACCTCTCTTTCCCCTTCCTCCAGAGAGTAAGAGGCAGCTTCCTGTGGGCATTTTTCTTGGGCCCGCTCCCCTCCTTTTTCCTTCCTAGTATGCTCTTGCCCAACAGTACAAATATGACCTCTTTCTCACCCACCACTACCATGATATGTGAGATTAATGAAAAACCTCCATCCTCTTTCTTTTCCCAGCCTGCGCTAGGGTGGGACTGTCAGAGGCTGGTGGTGTGTAACTTGTGTGTCAGAGAGGACACAAAGTTGGTGGCCTCTGGGTGCCTTGGTTTCTGCTTGGCATAGTGGCAATAATAGCTGTGCCCTTCTGCAAGGAGTTGTATGGGGATCAAAGTTCGTGAGGCAGTCTGATGGCAGTAACGATGGCTATTTGAGGTTGTTGTTGGGGGGGCTGCAGGTCTTGCGTCAGTAAATTAACCTCCTGCCAAATCCAGAGTGCTCTGAACTTAGTGTGGTTTGTGTGTGGAATGGGAGAGTGCCCTGTTGCTAGAGTCCTTCCCTCCAAGAGCTTTGACTTCATTCAGATTTCATTAACTTTTAATTTTAATTTTCTGATATCTGTACCTTAAGGCACAGCAAGTGAGATGCTGAATTGTTTCTCACCCGCTGTCTGTTGAGGTTTGTGGAAACTGAGTTTGTTTTCCTCTTCTGTTCTGTCCCTAGAGGCCTTAGTTATTAATGACCCTGACTTCCAGCATGAGGATTTGAACTTCCTGTCCCGTAGCCAACGCTATGAGCAAGCCATCAGGAAGAGCTCTCTGATGGTGATGAAGTTAAGAGAATATGGAATTACAGATCCGGATGAGATCTACTGGTTTAAAAGGTACCTAGCTGTGGAGTTTACTTCTTGTATGTACTTTGGTCATCACCAAGGACATTAGAGTTGTGCTTTTTTCATATGTTTGCTGTCCAAAGGAAGCTAAAGACCTGTATGAAGCCCACTGAAGTCTTGGCTTCAGTGAATTTCAGATGAAACTGTGATTTCCTGAATATTGTGGTTTCTTAGATTTTTGACTAGAAATGCACCATTAGTAATTACACCTTTTTTATTATAGATGGTGCAGAAAGTAAAAAACGGGATTTGTAGTCTGATTTGATTTTTTTCCAAAAGCAATAAAAAATATACTGAAATATTTGCAACATCATCAGATCTATTCAGATTCAGCTGCTAATGAAATCTCTTAAAGCTGATTACTTCACTTTGCACTTAGACCTAATAAAGTTGCATTATAGGCATACTTGAAAATGTTCCAAGGTAGTGTGTAAGTTCTTGTTTATAACTATCTGTCCTGTTTCCCTCTTCCAAGCTCCTGGTATTATAGCGGTTCCCTTTGACCTACAGGCTTTTTGTTGTATCTGACCTTCTGTTTATCTGACACTATTACCCTTGGATTAAGTTAATAAAAATAAAACTGTCTTTACATCTGAGTTTCGCTCCTTCCAGCTTGCAGGGAACTTAGTTCTTGACTTTGACATGTTTGTCCCCTTAGTTCTATTAAACTCATTCTGATATGATCAAACAGAAACTGTTTAACAGAGAGATTGCACAGCTCTGGAAATCTGGATGTAATACAATTAACATGGCACAGTAAATGATGCACTGGTAGAATCACAAGCCCCCTCTGACTGGATTTATGGAAAAGCTGTCATTGGCCTCAGGGCATGAATATTGGGACTAGTTAGTTAAAATCATCTTGTTTGCTGTAGTTTTAATTTCAAAGAAATTGGTCTACACTGACCTGTGTCTTAAATTCTCATGGAAGAAATGTAAATGTTCTTCTGAAAGTTGGCATCGGTAGACAATGATAACAAGAAGAAAGTTCAGTGACTGTATTAGATTATTCAGATACTGCATGGCAAAAGTTAATAATTAATTTTTCCTACACAAGGGTTGTTGGAGGTGACAGGGAAGTTTCTTCAATTATTTTTATAGGGAAAATTCAGAGAAGTCTATCCAGTATATCAGCTGGCAAATTTCAATAAAGTTTGCAATGTAAATGCTGTCTTTTGGTAGCATTACTGACAACATTTTATGAAAATAGGACTCTTCTGAAATAGTCAAATGATAGATTCTAGTTTTGTCTTTCCATAAACTTATTTGGGAGTCAGCAATTCTTAACTTTAAATGGATGAAAGCTTAATATTTCATATCGGTACCAAATAATACATCCATATCTTATGTGATATGAATAGTCAGGTGTGACTAGTCAGAATTCATGATCCAAAATCAACTAAAACAATGGGGAAGGCACACTTTTCAGAGTCAATTCTAATTGCAGACATTCAGGATTTCAGAAGATAATTGCAGTTACTTTAGACTGACTGTATTTTCCAGTGTCTTCTGTAATAACATGTAGAAGAATGAAGAGCAGTACATATGCTTCTTAATCACAAGTGGTGTGTGTTTGCTCTAAGAACCGTATACTGTTAATATTCAGGATTTGAATTCTTTAATGTCTGGTGTTTGCAAGGGAGGATATTAGCTTACTGCTGCTTAATAAATGGAAGAAATGAAAGATTTTTTTTCATCCTTTGATTTCATTTGCATTTTAACACCTGTCCCCACTTTCTCACCTGCTGAGTGTCAAACATTTTTTAAACTTAGTGAACTCCACCCAACTTGCAAAATTAACTTTATTTCTATCACATATCCAAACATGCTAATTGGTGCTAACTAGAAGGGACTTCATTTGTGTAAAAGCTGGCCTTGAGAAATTGTGTTTGGGTTTATTCATTTTTCCAAACTGAAAAATTGAATGGATATGGTGTTGTGACATGCTGTGAATGAAGTTTATGAAATAGATTGAAGTCCTTGATTCAGATGTCAAGTTGTGTTTATTGTGATGGACCATCAGATTTTTACATATGGAAGCTTAAGATCCTTTGGCAGTAATCCCTCATGCCTTGTGACTATCCCCAAACAGCAGGGACATATTTATTTACATATGCAATTTTTGAGAATTTTGAGCTAATTGTTTTCCTGTAGCTTTTGTATACTGCCAGAACTTCACTAGGTAGCTTTGTATCATGACTGACCAACTTTATAGCTTGATTTATGAAAGGTGAGGAGAAATGCTTCTTCCTTTAGCTGCCCTGGAGATACACTTAAACAGTTGTTGCTGCTGTGACATGTCAAACTGAATGCTCCTCATTCCTGTTTCACAAAGGCTTTGTTGGACTCCACAACATAAGAGAATCTATTAATTAAATTTAGAAGCCATTTTAACTGCTTCTTATCTAGTCAATTCTTCCTGTGTCTTAACATGTGTCAACACTGCAGTTGCTGCTGTGACTACAGCTTTTGAAGGCCAGAAGCCTTAAAGTGCCAATATTTAAGATTTCTTTTACAGTCTAACTGCAGCAAAATGTAAGTCAGCATGAAAAATGGGAAGTTGTTCTGATGTGTAATGCTACACAGCTCTCTGAAGAGAGCAATCTGGTCAGTTTTAATTCACCTTCAAGTTTAAATAACCTTTATTGAGAAAAATGGGATTAAATAAAGAAGTGAAAAACAGTTGGGAGAAACTGGGTCACAGAAGAAGAGAAGATCTGAGAGCTGCAAGTCAACACATGATTCTTGTGTTCATAAGCATTGCATGAATGTGCACTTTCCCTGTGAGAATTTGCCCTTACTTCTCATTTTGACACTAAAGCTAGGACCTGGAGTAGCTTTCAGCAAATCAAACCAGGAAAAACTGTAGTAGGGGCCCTGCTAGCCACTGCTAAATTAATTTGGAGTGGATGAGTCTGACTTGGGTTTTCTGATACAGCTAGAAAAGTGAGTTCATTTCCATAGCATTTGTTAACTCTGAAGCCCAGTAAGTACAGGTCAGACATACCTCCTGCTCCTTCTCCACTGCGGCAACCCTTCATGGTCTTCTTTGATAGAGTTACCTCAAGAACCGCAAAAAACTAGAAAAGTTTGCTTGCAGATTTTGCTTTAAAGTTACTGACCCTATTTTGTGACCCAGTTCTGCAGCCTGAGAATATCTTTGCAATTGTTCATTTAGCTTTGGAGTCTCTGAAAACAGACTTTGCTTCTCTTTTACTCTGTTCACTGATAGATACACTATCAAACTCATCTGTCAAATACGAGTGTATTGTAGTACGTGGGTGGCGTTGGATGCTGTGAAATGTGGAAAGATCTATGTTGCCAGAGTAGCATATTACTACACATCCTTCTCCTGTAAGTAGATTTGGAACTGTAGCCCTCCTCTTGACTGACTGATTGTTGTAGCAAGTCTGACTTCAGACCAACAAGGCAATCATTGGTCGTTCATCAAAGGGCTAGTGCTAGATGCAGCTAGCCACGTTCAGTCTTGATGTAGCAAAGTACTTGAACAGTTACACGATGCAGCCTTTGGAGAACAAGCTGTATAGGTAGTGGGAGATGCCAAGTAGGAATGCAGAAGTTGGGAGGGGAAGGAGTAAGAGTTTGAAGAAAGAGAAAGAAGGAAAGAAAACCTGTTGTTCCTCCCTTCACAGCTAGTACTTCTGTTTGCACTGTGTCATGAGGAAAATGGGATTCTCTGTTATTCAAGTTGTTAAAAGGCATGTTAAGAAAATCCTAATCATTCAGTGTGGAGTATGCAGAGACAAAAAGTTTCTGCTGTAAATTAGCTGGCTTTCAGTTCTGCTTTCAGCCTTGTTAATGCAAGAAGCTGTTAAAATGCTGCATGTTTAGTTGGTGAAATAGTATGACCTTCTGACACAGCGATATTAAAGTATCCTCTTATAAAATGTCATTCTTACTCCTATCAGAGAAGGTGCTAGTCAAGCATGAAATATCTGGCACTTGCAGTTGAACTTACTGATAGGCAGTGAAAGTTGCTGGTGTGACCTTTAAGAAGACTTTTTTTTTCTGTAGCGTTGCCTTCAAAGAAGCAGTGTCTGACTTGGTTTTTCTGACAGCAAAGCATGTGTTGTACCTTTTTCACAAGTTTCTCTCAATGGCTTCTGAAAATATGTGAAGAACTATTCAAGCTCTTCCCAAGCTGCCCTGGAACAGTGTATTTCAAAGTCAGCACTCTTTTTCTCCCTGTAGGTTTGTCCTTTTTGGGCCCAAGGAATAGACGCACAGTAATTTTGCTGTAGGCAGTGAGGAAGTAAAGGGTGCTGCTATTGCTATACGGGTCCTGGACTAAAAGAATAACTCACGTAGGAAACTGTAAGAATGCTGAAAAATATTCCATCTAGCTGTCCTTGTAGCATTTTTAAGCCCTTGGTTACCCTGATAACTTTGGCTTTGTAAACTTGTGCTGCCATAGGCAATAGAATGTTTTCTGGTAAGAGAACTGTCTGCCTTGATTCCAAGAACTCTAGGCACTGTACCTGCCCTCACACCAGCTTAAATCACAGTTAATACATTAATCACCAGTCTAGATTACTTGATTACAATAGTTTTCCTCTGGAAGAATCTGTGGTTCTTTCAGTCTTGTCCATTTAAAACCCATTCCATTTAAAATAAGTGTCTTCAACATGCAGTTCAGTGGTGTCAAAGAAGCTTTGTCCTGCTTTCTCTTGCCCTAAGGCTGAGTTTCACAGTTTGTATAGGGATCTGGTTTTGAATTATCAATTATTTACTCTCTGTTCCCACTCATTCCAGGCATGGTGTAAAATGCCAATCACAAATGCTGCTGTAATTTGACAAATTAGATGCATAGCATCCGCTATGCAGTACAAATCTGTGTTGGCAACAAACTCTTAAATGTGCTCCCTGGGCAGGTGTTAATACCTCAGGATGGAACGTTATTTCCCTTGTAGGTGTCTTGGGTAGGTGGCAGAGACCTTTTATGTAGGTATTTATGCAGAGTGCTCATTTTTTCCTCCTCCATCTTAAGAGTTTGGATGCAATAAGCATTCATGTACAGTAGATTGAAGATGGAAAAAACTGTTCAGACTGCAGAATGTTGAAGGGAAGATGCTGTCATTTACTACATAGCTTTTACACAGTGAAATTTTCTGGCACGTTTGTGTTATAGAGCTTGTTTTAATTGGGAATGTACTTTGCCTGCCATCATGGCTACTAAATGAATAGAGCTTTCTGTCATGAAATAATTTCTGTTGTGATGAAGCACACCTAAAATGTCTGATTTTCCTTGCATTCCCTCCAGCACTAGCCTGTAACAGTAATTTTAATTGAAGGTGAGTTCCTGATCTCACAACTGATAGAACCAGCTACAGGTAATACAGAGCGCTCCTGACAAGCACTTGCTCCCCTAAGAAGCCTTTTCCTTTTCAATACATAGTGCTTCTAGCTAATAATGGCCTAGTTCTAGGCTACCAGCAGCAGTGGGATTTATTCCCACCAAGCTTGAGAGAAGGGGGAGAAAATAATTTGGTTTTCATGTCCTCAGTTTTAAGTTACCCATGAATCTTTGTAGAATAGTATTTTTTCCAGTTACATAGCAACAGCAGGATTCATGGGGTGAAGAAAATGCCTGAAAGAAACATTTATTTCCCCATTAGCATTGCTTCTGATGCCTCTATAGTTGGAGGTTGCTTGGAGGACAAAAAAGGATTGAAATAAGCAGAGATTATTTATCTTATGCTACAGTTGGAGAAAAGCCTTTCAGGATCACGGTAACAGTAAGACTGAGATCCAGATCCCTCTATTTCTCTCCTGTAGAATATGCTTGGGCAGTTTTCCTGAACCTTTCGGTCTCCACTTCAGCATGTTTCAAAAAACCTTAGAGACACAAACGACTGATGCTCAGAAGGAGAAATGGCTGCCCCTGGTCCATGGAGTCAAGATAATTGGCACCTACGCCCAAACCGAAATGGGACATGGTTAGTTCCCTTCAGGGATCAATGGGTAACCTCTTTTCTCTAACTCCAGTTTGTAAATTGATGATGCTCCCTAGGTAAATCTAAAAGGGGAAAGGTAAAATAGTTGGGTTAACTGTTGATATTTCCTGCTCTGTAGCCAGACAGCTGCTTCATTTCACATCCCAACAATCATAGAGTTAGTTTTTTCTTTTCCAGAATGCACCTCTTAGCTGATAACTGACTTTGTAGTTGTTTTTAAGCCCTGGGAGTCTGAATTTCACTTGAACTGGTTGGAACAGGTCAGTCAACAGTACTGTGGTTTTTATTTTTGCCTGAATTTGGGGCATGTGTATCTCAGAGTTCTTGGTGCACAACTGGCCTGCATAAACAGGTCAGAAGTATACCTTTAGATGCAATGTACCATGGTGAGATTGTACATTTATGTTTTTGAAAGTAAGGTATGCTTTGCCCCAAGCACTTTTTTTCCAGATGCTACTCCATTGCAGCTATACAACTTCATGGAAAGACCCTGGTTTCAAAGAAGAAAAACATCTTATTCCTACTATTATTGAAAACGACTTTCACTTCTTCAAATGGAAGAACGTTTAATGGATCAGAAAACAGTCTTTTAGCCCAGAGCCTGGAATTATGGTGGTTAAATACCAGCAAGAATAGTTTAACAACAAAAGACTCCTGTGCTTGTGCTGGCACCTAAACTTGGAAAGCATGATATGTACAAGTCTGGACAATTGCAAAAGTTAGATGGTAATGCCAATTGCCTGGCTGTTCAGTTACAGCTACTTATGGTAGCTGAAGTGTTTGTAGAAGATGCAATAGAGGAAGTTCTGTCATCTGTTCTACTTGAGGGAGATGGAGTGAGCAAACCTAGCTCAACACCAGAAGCTGAGAGACAACTGGATGGCAACAATAAATGCCTGCTGACCTTGTTTGCTTTTTCACACCAACTTCTTTAAATCAGACACACATCCACACCGAAGTGATTTGTTTTACTTGCTATTTCACATTAGATCATTGCACTTTCTTGCCTGGTGATGGTCTGGTTTACTTATAATTCTCGTGGTGTTTGATGGTAAAATTAGTATTTTGACACTTAATAGAACTAATATGGTGATAGTATGGTAAAGTAAATATGCTTTCCATGCTGAATAATTAAAATGCAACTGTTTGGCATTCCTGCTGTGAATGTTGACTAATTGTCATTAAGCTCTACTTAATTTAAGCAGAGCTTAAATTTAAGCAAAATAAAAATCCTGATGCTTAGAAACTGGTGATGGGGAAAGAGACCTCTGGATTATTGAATTGAATCCTAGCCTTCATGGGTAGTTACTCAGTTTTATCTTGGCGAGTACCTACTTGATGGCCTGTGTTGATTTTAACCTATTCCATAGTGAATAAGTCTCGAAAAAATAAAAGAAGGAAAAAGCACGAGTAGCACAGGGCTGAAAAGTAAGCAAAAATAAGTAATGAAAATACTGTACTGTTTCTACCTGATTTATAGCTATTGCTAGTAAATAAGGATTTTCTTTCAGTCTTTGACTGTCAGCTGTGTACTTCTCACCAGTACTGAATTCACTTAAAATCTGGTATTCCTGATAACTCATTAGCCCCCTGTTGAGCTTGGTCATTGTTAGTCAAAAAGCTTAGAAAACATTTCTACTGGGTTTATTAGTTGGTTGAATTTATTTGTAGGTGCCTGAGAATATCAAGGAAAAGAACTACAGTTCTTAAGAAGCTCTAGGGATAGAGCTAGTTCATAGTAATGTGTGTTTAGAGGTAATGCAAGAATGCATTCTTCCCACTTTGATAAGAATGCCAACTGAGTTTGAGCTAAGCTCAGATCAGTGCTCTTTCCATAATGCATATCTCATATATTCCTGTTAAAGACCAATTACATTATTTCATACACAAATGGGCCAGATGGACAACCTTTGTAGAGAAGGTACTGATCCTCAGTCTATATCCCCAGTATTTTAATACTGAAAGTTATCAATATTTAAAGATTTAACAAGCATTTAATTCTTTATATTGAAAAACTTAATAGACCACTTAACAATCTAACAGTGGTGTTTGACAGAACTTGGAGGAAGAGTAGTTCTAATGAAACATATTTAATTGGAGAGACTTTGTGCTGGTGATGCGCAGGTTGAAAAATGTTGGCTTTCTTTCCAAGTTGTTTATGTTCACAGCTTTGACTTACGCATACAGAGCACTGTCCTTTTAAGAGAGCTTTTAAAAATAGTAGAAGTTGAAGGGAGTTGAGTTAGAATGTAATATACACTAGCTGTGTCTGATCTTTAATAAATAAAGTAGTGAAGTAGATAGTACAGACAGTTAGGACTTTCCTTTTTTAAAAAAAGAAAGTTCAGAGAAAACCTAGCTCATTCAGCTGGATAAACTGGGACTTTTACCAGGTTCTACCCTCAAACCATGGCGGGGGGGGAGGGGGGAAGTAGACTTCATATCTTTGGGTGAAGGCTTGCTTCAGCCAGCCAGATCACATCTCAACAGACATTCTGACTCAGCCTGTTTAACTTAGGGATGCTCTGGTTTCCAAACCATAGTGAAGGTCTGGTCTTTGGTTTGGATTAATCCTTTTTTTAATCAATCATGGTATGTAAAAAATATGGGAATATTGCAAATGCATTTTATGTCTGGTTAGAAAGAAATGCATTGCAGCATGTTTATTTCAGACTAAGTGTAATTTCTTACTATTCAGGCCTGAGAAAAGGACAGTGCTCTGGCTTTCTAAAATACACGTGCTGAATTCTGATTTACACATGAATAATTTTTTTTTCTTTTTGTCTCTTCCTGAATCTCCACCATGAATCCTCATGCTTGCTTCTCTCCCATAACATTCCCTTCACGCTCCCATCCCATGACACTTCTTTCACAGCTTTGTTCATCGTGGACGGCCTGAGCCTCTGGACCTTCATCTGGGCATGTTCCTCCCCACCCTTCTCACCCAGGCAACCCCAGAGCAGCAGGATCGCTTCTTCATGCCTGCCTGGAACCTGGAGATCATTGGCACTTATGCCCAGACTGAAATGGGCCATGGTACAGTACATTCACTAAATGCTATTTCTAAGAATGGCTTTGTGTACAAAGGATTCCCTTGCGTGGGAAAAATGGTGTGTGTTTACCCCACAGTCTTTACGCATGCATTTGTGGCTACAGGGAAAAGTGGACTGCCTCTGAAATTTTTAATAGATCATTATGCCACATGCTGCTTGCCCTTTTTTTCTCCTATGGGAGAGTTTGATGTCTGTAGTTCTATATATGAGCATACAGAATGCCCCTCTTGTGTGAATCAAACCAGTATAAATTACTGCATATGGTTATAGTGATGTCAACGTGATGACATCTGTTCATTTCTACACTTACCGTTCTTTCCAGTGTGATTTCTGCTTTGCTCTACTTAACATTGAGTGTGAAGACAAAAGGACAGAGCTTTAAGGTACTGAGAGAGATGCCAAAAAAAAAAGTAAGAGCTGCTTGCCACCTTGGGACTGACCTTGGATCAGAGAACATGTGGATGACTTGGTTCTGATGCTCATGTTTTGTGGGGAGCTTTATTCCCCCAGTTTTTTAGTTCACTCCCATGTGTTCTTTTTAATTGGACCATGAAATGTCTTTTTTTTTTTTCCTTCAAATTCTCTGTCTCAAGTAGACTTTGTTCTTCGTTGGTATTCCTTTGCTTTCAAGCTTTGAAATGGATTTTGATAACTCCAGCAGTATTGTGATTGCAACACTTCTAATCCAAGTTTCAAAGGGAGGATACTATGCCCTGGGAAACTTTTATTTTGACATCTGAGAGTTTCAGATGAGAATATTTTCTGAAGGTGGGCAGGATTGACCTTTTGTGCTGAAGTGAAATGTAGAGACTGTATGAAGCATAAAGTAACTGCAAGTCTGTGGAGAATCTCTTGCAACTAGTGAGGTTTGAAGATCCTTTACCAGCAAAGTAAGTCTGTGTTAAGCTGCCTGTGGAAGTCTACCTTTAACTCCATGCTTTGGAAACGTGGTTGCATCAAGGTGATATCCTTTTTCATGTTGACACTCTTGTGTAGAGTCACTGGCTCTCGTCTTGCTCCATCAGTCCAGACTATCAGGAGTGTTCACAGCTTGTCTAGTTTAAGCAAGTAGGCCTGGTGATTTTTTTTTATTTTTTTTTTATTTTTTTTTTTTTAATACGCATGCATGGACAATGCCACTGCCAAGACAGGTGTGTGCGAAGTAAGGAGTTGGGAGCAGAAGGCAAATACTGTTTCTGGAATTGTTACCTTCATCTTTTTGCAATCTCTTCATCTACCTGCATCAGTACCCTAGCGTATGCATGCCATTACTTGCTGTCTTGGAGCTATGGATGATCTCGTTACTGTTCCATCAAGTGGGGAGAATGTAGGCCTGATGAGGGAATGAAGAGACGATGGGTACTACTTAATTCATCTTGTGGCTGAAAAGTATATGATTTTTATTTTGCAATTTAATCAGATTTCAGTTTTAGTGAAATCCAGGTGAGCATGTTTTTGTGGACCCTTTTAAGTGAGAAAGGGCTTCTTTGTGTAATAGCAGAAGGGTGTCAGATTGGAGGTGCTTGGAAAACTAGTCTTAGACCACTGGGGAAAAAAACCAACATGTTTTCTAAGAACTGGCTTCAGGTCCCAGAATATGGTCTGACTCTCACTTGTTCTTCCTTAATTGATTGATATTTAGTCCTTTATATAGCCTAAAAGCAAAGTTAAAATTTGTACATTACTACTGGAGTTCAACTTTCCATTGTCCAATTCTGCCCTTGTCTCTGTTTTGTGACTGACTTTCTGCCAAAACAATGTGTTTGCTTATTTTCAGGAACTCATCTTCGGGGTCTAGAAACTACAGCTACTTATGACCCTGCTACCCAGGAATTCATCCTCAACAGCCCCACTGTGACCTCCATTAAGTGGTGGCCAGGCGGACGTAAGTGCATCACTGTGTGTCTAAATCTGGAAGATGTATGGAAAAACTTAGGGAGGGGATGTCGTGTATTATATCTACATAATGAGGATTGAAAGTTCATCCAAAGAGTTGGCTGAAAGGCAGTTACTCTTGCACAACAAGTAACAGACTTATCAGAGCCTACTAAAACTTTGGATTATCTGTGTGCTCTGAATTGTTTCTCAGAATCATTCACACTGCATGGATTTATTGTAATTTTTGATCGGTTGTATCAAAATCTTTATAGTTCCTTCAGCTCCACTGGCAGGTTTGCCAAGGACTTGGTATTGTATAATCAAGAGAATCGTATTGTGCAACTTTCATTGACTTGAGCAACATTGTTTGTCTAGCTGTAGAATTCAAATGATAACCCGTGTTGTAAATCTGGTTTTCTAACACATAATCTGGTTAAGGTAATCTCAGATCCTGCTTTAAGGAAAGAGACTCTGTGTATATAAGTGTGTTTGACTGTTTGTTTTCCTTCTGACTCCCTCTCCTTTTGCAGTTGGAAAGACGTCGAACCATGCCATTGTTCTGGCTCAGCTCTACACTCAGGGCCAGTGCAAAGGGCTGCATGCCTTCATTGTTCCCATACGGCAGCTGGGCACCCATGAGCCTTTGCCAGGTAAAAACGAATGTTAAGGGTTTAGCACTCATGGAATATGTTAGATCTGTTTCTCTCCAGCTATATACAGCTGCATGTGTCTTTTTACTGTACATGACTTATTTCACTAGCTGATTTCAGTGAGTAGTTGGTAGGTCACAGGGCTTAAAGGAGTATTTCTGATTGAACTACCACTAAATCATCTTTCATGTCATGCTTTCCATGTGAAGATTAGTTTGCAATTTGATTCTGTCCCAGTGTTTCCCCTCTATGCATTCTGGGAGGCAGTGTGTCCTACTTTCTGAAAGGGAAAGAACACCTTTCATCATTGTCTAGCTAGAAGTGAGCTGGATGGTCTTTAGAGACAGCTCCCCCAGTGACTGGGTCGTAGGACTGCATGCAAATTATGAAGATCCTCATGTTTTGATGTCCACTTTTCCATCAAAGAGATTAAGGTCCTAGTTAGCTGTTACTCCTAACAATGCCAGAACTTGCTAGAAAACTAACCAGTCTGTTGGAGAAGGCTTGAACCTCTTGTGGGGTTTAGTTCCTATTTCTTAACGCACGTGGCTTTGTCTGTGGCAGGTATCACAGTGGGTGACATTGGGCCAAAATTTGGTTATGATGAAATGGATAATGGCTACCTGAAAATGGACAACTTCCGAATTCCTCGGGAAAACATGCTGATGAAATATGCCCAGGTAAAGCAGTGAATTTCAGCATAAGCTGTTAGAAATGGACATTTCAAATGCTCTTGTGTGGTTGAATAGCAGGCCAACAAGATTGTAGGTTGCTTGTGAGTGCTACGTGATGAGTTTAGAGCTTGCCATGTCAACATGTAAAAGGGAAGAAACTTTAAAAATCAACAGGCTGTTTTGGGTTTGTTTTTTTTTTTTTGTAGGTTGAACCAGATGGCACCTATGTGAAACCGCTCAGTGACAAACTAACGTACGGGACCATGGTGTTCATCCGATCTCTCATTGTAGGCGATTCAGCTCGCTCCCTGTCCCGGGCTTGTACCATTGCCATCCGCTATAGTGCAGTGAGACACCAGTCTGAGCTAAAGCCAGGGTAAGTGTCGTGAAATAAAAGAGCAGCCTTAAGTGCTGAGGGAAAATTCTCAAATACTGGAGGGAAGAGGGACTGTGGTTGATGTTGTTTGCTTTGGCACTTGATAGTTTCAAAACACTGTTCCATCCTGGGAAGTGAGCCATCTTTCATTCTTGACTTCCAAAATGCCTTCCCCCACTGCCAGAGGCTTTTGCTGTATGGTCTTAGATAGTCTGGCTTGATACAGATGCAGCTTGTGTTATCCAAGTGAAGAACCTACTTAGAGTTGAATGGGATTTCTGCAGCAGTTCGCTAGCCACTGGCATACTAACTCATCTGTATTTTGCTCTAGGGAACCAGAACCCCAGATCTTGGATTATCAGACTCAACAATACAAACTCTTTCCTCTCCTGGCAACAGCATATGCTTTTCATTTTGTGGGAGCCTACATAAAAGACACCTATCATCGTATTAGTGGAGACATCCATGAAGGGGATCTGAGTGAGCTGCCGGAGGTACTGTGTCCTCTGGAAATCAGAGGGGTGTTTGTTGATTTTATGTAAGGTTTCTTTACAGCGTGGGAGAAAAGGCATCAAGCCTTTTTGGGTTTCACTCATGAGACTTCTTGTAATACTTTAGATTCAGAGATCCCAAGCCCAGTACGTGCTGGTGACTTTTACTTCTTTATTTGCACTATTCATTTAGCAGCTCTTTATAAAAAACAGGGAGTAATGCACAGTGAGAAAGCTACTGTGAATATATTTTTTTTAAATGTGACTTTTCAGGAATGATGGCATATTGCTTGGGAGTGGAGTTAAGACTGGTCTTATGCTTGTGCTGTAGCTTCTTGATTGTTCTTCCAAGTGACTAGGGTAGAACTCGTGTGTTGGTCAAAGGTATCAGTACTATACTGAGGGGTTAGGGTTGTAAAATGTTAGTTTTCAGTTAGGGATTCTGTCTGAGAACGTAATGCGACAATAGGCAATTGAAAACAGTCTTGTACGTACAATGCCTAGAAACAGGAAGAATGGGGTACTTGGAAGTCTTCACATGTACAGAGGTTTTCATATAAACAGTTTGGCTCAGGAGAGAGTTCCTAAAAGAAAAACAAGACCCTATGGGACTGTGGAAGGATGGTGTTGACTCTGCTTTTTTCTGGGAGCTGCAGTACTTGGCATGTATGTATGCAAGCTAAGAATGGAAAATAAAAAAAACTGAACTGGCTTTGCTTTGTCCCTCAGCTCCATGCACTGACAGCAGGGCTGAAGGCGTTCACTTCCTGGACTGCCAATGCTGGTATTGAGGAATGTCGGATGGCATGTGGTGGGCATGGCTACTCTCGATGCAGTGGCATTCCTGACATCTATGTCACGTTCACCCCGTCCTGCACCTACGAGGGAGAAAACACAGTCATGATGCTGCAGACAGCTAGGTATGGTAGCTTCTGTCTAGAGACATTCTTGCCTTGGCATTATGATCTTTGTAGCTGAAGTGATGAGCAGAAGAGTATCCCGTTACCATGAAACTGGTCTTTCATGTTTCTGTCCCTTGCCCTATTTTTGACAGAAAAGTATGCCTACAACTATTCTTTGCTAGTCTGACCCTAAGTAAGATGACTTATCTCCATTCAAACAACTCATGATTAAGAGTTGCTATTTGTTGTTTCTATTTTCAGATTCCTTGTCAAAAGCTACACCCAAGTTAGTTCTGGGCAGCAGGTTACTGGCATGGTGTCCTACCTTAATGATCTCTCCAGGCAACGCATTCAGCCACAGCATGTGGCTGCTAGGTCTGTGGCTGTGCGTATCAATGATCCAGTCAGCTTGGTAGAGGCCTACAAAGCACGTGCTGCCCGGTGAGTTCACATATATAAGACTGAGCCAAGCACTAGTAAAATTGTGTGTGTTGGGAGATGGTAGTGATGCACTGCCCTGTTAATGTTAGATTCTCAAGGTATGGTTTACAAAGCTTTGCTCCATGTGTTGCTTTCAGGAAGTGACACACTTTACTAGATTGAGGTCAGTGTTAAGTGTTTTGAGGTTACAGGAGGCTACGTACAGCTTATACATAGCCTAGATACTCTGCTCTGTTCCATATTGAAACATCTTTTTCTTATTTAAATGTGAAGTATATTTGAGTGTGCAAATACCAACATTGTTCGAAATGCTCAGAGATCTATCTGGAGAGAAACAATCCTGATATTAAAGCCTGTTGTGAAGAAAGTGTGAGAGTAGAACAGATGCCTACGTGTGAGTAGGTATTCAGGCACCACATATGTGCTGTCAAATGTCGTCCTACCCTTCTGTAGCAGTGTTCTAGCTGCAGCAGTGGTGATAGGGGTTTTAGAGCCACAACTGCTCACTCCAGGCAATGTATTCAGTCATGGCACATGACCTCTGAGTTCTTCTGATGTGTTAGACTGAAATTCATATGAATTCAGTGCACATAATCTTGTTAATGTGGTGTTACTGCGTAATCTGTTTTTCTTCCTTCTGTGAAATAGGCTTGTAGAAGCTGCAGCAAAGAATTTGCAAGCTGAACTGAACCACAGAAAGAGCAAGGAGGATGCCTGGAACAGAACTTCTGTTGATCTTGTGCGAGCATCTGAGGTCAGTGATGTGCCTGATAAAGAAATGTGCTATAAGAGCTGCTCATCTCTTCATGAACCTGATTCACCTTTAATTTCTTGTAGGCACACTGTCACTATGTAATAGTGAAGCTTTTCACAGCAAAGCTGGCTGAGATTAGTAATGCAGCTGTCCGTGCTGTCCTGACTGAGCTGTGTCTCCTGTATGCACTGTATGGGATCAGTAAGAACACAGGGGATTTCTTGCAGGTTGGTATCTTTCTCCAACACTTTAAATCTCTAGAGCCAGAGTCATTGTTTGCAAAGATGCTTAAAATGTAAAGTTGCACAAATGCTTAGGCATAAGTCTTGACTGTTGAATTCCAGAAGGCCGTTAGCAGTGCAGGTCTGATGGAAGGCTCTTGGCAAGTTTCCCTTGTGATCTGCCAAAAGTGGAGTGGGATGATAAATGGTAACATAGATCTGTCTAGGTTAGCTTAAATGTTTTCCAGTTGGTGACCAGGTGTTGTATGTTAAAAAACAAGGAGTTGATAAAGGAGATGTAAGTTAGACATGCTCTGAGAGCTGTATGCATTTGTAAGTTAGTGCACAGAAGGGGGATATTGTACTCCAAATCTTAACCCATCCTTCAGTGAATGGGCTTGAATTGTCAGGCGTTACTTTTCTGCTCTTCATTCTTTCAGTTTGAGAATGTTGTTTGTGCAGCAGTGTTTTATTTTGTCTTCAGGGAGATGTAGTATGTTTTTTCTTCCCATTTTCCTCTTTGCTGCTTACCAAAAAGTTCCCTGAAACCAGGAAGAATTTAATATACACATAAGTGCATTCTTCAAGAAAACTTGCTATTAAAGTTAACATACAGCCACTCTAAAGAATGAGTGCCCCATCAAAGAAAAAATAGCTACGCAGTATGGTAGGCTATGCTGGGCATCTCCTTTTGCTTGTACACTACGGCAAATTGCCAATTTGATTACTTAGCACTTCGAAATAAAAACCTAGTGTTTTATGAACAGCTGCATTTTTGTGTGGGGGAAGGCTGACCTATGTTACACTGTAGGGGAAGGGAAGGGTCTTGCGACTTGTGTACTCTTCTGATGATCTCTCTTTTTTTCCTCCCACCCCCACCCCCCCCCCCCAGGCGGGTATTCTGACTGATGCCCAAATTACTCAAGTGAACCAGCGTGTCAAAGAGCTCTTAGCTATAATTCGTCCCAATGCAGTAGCGCTGGTAGACTCCTTTGACTTCCATGATGTTCATCTTGGATCTGTGCTTGGCCGGTATGATGGCAATGTCTATGAGAACATGTTTGAGTGGGCAAAGAAATCCCCACTAAACAAAACAGAGGTAAAGAAACCTTATTTCTTCATCTTTAGGTCATGTGTCCAGAGAAATAACCCAATTTAGGGTATTTTTATTTTGATTCAGTGATCTCGGCATGTAATTGATGAAGGGGGGAGAAAAGTCACTAGTGGTAATGGACCAAAACTAGCAACCTACTTCTGCTCCTCTGCTTTCAGCATACCTTCTTCAGTTACTCTCCCATGTGTACCTCACATGCATCCCTGTGGGATACTTTTGAGTTTCGCAGTTGAGGGAGGAAATCATACTCTCCCTAGAGAAATAATTGAATAATCTCATTCAATTTAAAAGAAATCATCACTTGCTGTTAATTCTGCTTAGTGGCAGTAGCTGTGAAAGCCTTACCGGTTTTCTGGCAAATCTTTCAGTGCCTTCAGGCAGTAGTAGTGACTGGAGAAGAAAATAAATTGCTCTCATGTAGTACTTAAGTGTCAGGTGTTGCATATCTGCCCTAAGGCTGTAGCTACAACTGAGCGAATAAAAGAAACTGAGCTGAGAAGAGTCAGTGTCCCTCTTCATCAGCCAAAACAGAACTCTAAATCCTGTCTTGGTGGCCTTTACTACCTTTGTTTGATTTGGACAGCCTATCTCCTGCGACAGGCTGCCAGAGCCTGTGATTGTAGTTAAGTCCCACCAGAACTTACTCGATTTTTTTTATGCTTATGAAGTCAGTGGGGCTTAGGAGCTTCTTTACAGTCCCCTTAGGAAGCCTCTGCCAGTTTTCTTTGAATTAAAATGCCAAAGAATTGTCTGTATGGATATAAAATGTCTTGCATTCTTTTTTCTTACAAGAAAGGTAGTGGGGAAGCTATTTGTTTTGGCTTATATTCTCATCCTTTCTGTCATATAGATGCTCAAATACAGGACTTAGCTGGCTGGTCTGAAATCCCCAAAGTGCCTCTGATTCAAGTTTTCTTAGTATAAAAACACACTGCAAGATGCAAAGAGCTGAAACTGTTTTAAAGCTTAGCCCTGACCTTGTTATAACCACTGTCTTGTCCTCTTACAGGTTCATGAGTCTTTTCACAAACACCTGAAGCCAATGCAATCCAAGCTGTGAAGCCTGCTGTATTTTTAAAATGCACACTTTTTCTGACCTGAAAACTGGGTGTTTCCATCCTTTCTTCAGGCACCTAAATCAAACCTTTCAATCCTGGTAGCTGTAGGACAGTGAATTATTGTAGCCTTTCTTTCCACTTCTATAAATCAAGGAGGTGTTTGGGGAGAGTGCATAGGGATTGATGCCTGTTTTTAAAGTGCAATTATAATGGTAAAATTAACCTTTTAAAAATCTGGGAAAGCTTTATGGATTCATACAAGGATTGCTTTGGTGAAGCTGCTAACTAGAGAGAAGTTACTGTCAACTGGAAAGGTAGCAAGATTTTACTACTAAGTAGTTAACAGCCCTCAGGCAATAGCTTCTAATGAGCAGTTTTGTCCTGCAAAAAGCATCAATGTCTTGATTTTTATTTATTTTTTTTTAAGATTAGCACCACCTCTCTCCTTGTTTGGCAAATATTTATGCTATCTAAAGCCTCCTCCATAGTTTTGTGCACATGAATCTGCATGTGGCACTACTTTCCTGGTGTAGCTTTGAAGCTCCTTCTCTGGAGCTCTGTTTTATTCATCTTTCCAGAAGACATCTTCATGTTTTCCAATACATCCTTCTTTCACTGCCCTGCAGAAACTCCTTTTGCCTGTGTGCCATCTTCAACACTGGCACCTTACTCTTTGTTAATAGGAAGTGAAAGGAGAATATAGTGATGCTGCTCTGAGGAAAAAAAACAACTAGTAATAATCAGCTAGGTGCTGATAATAGATGTTCTGCCCTTCTTTTAACTGTTACTATTTTCACAGCACTATCTCAAAGCACTTTACGAATGTTACTTATGGTGATTTGATGTGAAAAACCACATGTAGTGGTACAAACTGCAAATTTGACCTGGAATGATGAAGCCAGTATTTGAGGGCAGAAATCAGTTGACCAAGGTCCTTGGGTCTTCAGATTGTTCTGGGATGTTCTTCTGGTTTTTAAAGGCATTCTTCAAGAAAACGACAATCCCAAGTGAAGTGTCCAGATTTTTTTCCTACCCATGTATTTCCAAGGAGCTTTCTCTGATTTGCTTAATTTTGTTTTTATATTGACTTGGGACTTGCACAGTGCTGTCTGGATTTAACAGGTGAAAGATTTAGCTTTTAACAGAACCTCCTGGTGCCCAGTGAAATCAGTGCAACTGCAACTAAGCAAAATCGTTGCTGTTTTTCAACACCAATAACTCTGTCCAGTAACAATAAAACCTCTCTTCACAACAGATAAGAGCAACTTTGAGCTTAAAATGGTAAAAAGCTTCAACATAAACCCAAATCCTGCAGTTCTGAGGCAACATCTGAGAAGCAGGTTCTCTGACAGCTTTGGTATCTGTTAGTCTCTAATTTTGGATCACTTCTCATGGATGAGTTTTTCCTGGCACTAACAATGATCAGACACAACATTTGGCTCCACACATAGTAGCTGAACAGAAAGAAACGTTTAATTTTAAATAAAATAATCAAACTTGCCTTTTGGCTGCTGAGTCTTTCAGGTTGAATGGAACCAATACTGTTCAGGATACCAAAGGAGGCAAAGGGCTTTGCCTTCTGTTTATTCAACAGAGCAGACTGCTGACCTGGGGAGGGATGTTGGAGGAGCAGATTAAAAATATGCTAATGAGAACAGTACTAGCTAACTGTATGTACAGATTTAATAAATTACAAAAATGTGTTTTCAGACAAAATGTGTTTCTTTCATGCATTGCTTTCAGTGGATCTCAATGGGTGAAGTAGAATGAAATATTCAAAAGACCTTAAATTAGTTGGATTTTATTTGTCTTATTTGTAGCCTGACCTTTCTGGCTTTGCTCTGCAGTGTTCTAGGGCAGCCAACCCAGTCCCACAGCTATCCTTGCCTCTGCTGCTGCTGCTCACAACCAACCACAGGAAAAATAAAACCAGCAGAGAGCAAAGCTGTCTGTGGCACATTGCTCGGTAATATTATGGCTCATAAGCCAGCAAAAGCTGGTTGATCACTGCCAACAGCAAAGATTTAACAAGTGTTTGACAGCAGAAGCTATAATTCATAGAAGCTCTTTCTTTAAAACTGTTCCCCCTGTTTTTTTGGAGTAGCTAGTGATGTAACAGCAAATGCTGTACTTCCTTGCTGTTGGTGAAGATATTGCACACTTTTTTTCATCTTGCTGCTGTTAGTGGTAGGTAATACCTGAATGCCACAACCTGGTATGAGTTGCCGTGTCTTGTCAGCAAACAGCGTTTAAACTCTGTCAAATGGCCCTGAATCCTCATTAGGATTCATCCATCTTTTGACAAAAAGTGATGGTACCATTTCCATGAGTGTTGAGCCTCTTCTGCTCGAGTAGAATTGACTTCAGTGTCAAGTAATGACACTTGTAAGCTACACCATTCTCCCTGAAGAGTACTGAAACGAGTGGTCTGTGACCATGGTTTCCAGTCTGATTTGAACGATGGACTTTTAGAAATGCCACCTTTTGGTGAAGACTTCAGAAGGACCCTATGTTGCCAGGTGGACTGGCAGCATGCATGGTGAAAGCCACTGGTAGATGGGTCCACATGTTATAAAATCTCAAAGGCAGGCACTTCCCCAGGGCTTTTCTGGAAGTAACAACTCAAGTAAAAGCAAACGAGGCAGGAGCAGGCCTGGCTTTGTCCTGTACCTGGCTTTGGTAAGTGTGAGGGTTTTTTTAACCTGAACTTTAACGTTTTCAATTAGCTGTTTCCAGCAGTGCTGGTGTGGCTCGCTGCTGTAGTTGGATTTGCTAAATCTTGTCCCTTTGGAACAGTGGTTACTAATTAAGTTCATCTAGTAAACTGTCCCAGGTGGGCTGCAGGCAACAGCTCCAGCCGGGCTGTGCCATGTGGCAGTGCCGGGTGGGGTATTCACGGCTTCTCCTGGGGGTCCCTGGACCTGGCCTGTATCTCCTCCTGCTGAGCTGGAAGAGGTGGCTGCTGGCTTACCTGGCACAAGGGCTGTACGCTTTGGAGCTGTAATCCCCCAGTGCCTGGACTCTGGCTGGCGCCTTCTGCCTGAACTGGGTTCTGGGTGTCTCGAAAGGCGGACTGTGATTACTCCTTATCAATTAAACGAGACAGGGCTGCGAAGCCCAGTGGGGCTGATTATTTGTGCCAAAGCCAGCCTGCTGTCTTTGAAGGCAAGTCTTGGGGTTAGCAAAACCCCCGTCCCGGGCTGTCCTCGGGCACCCGGAGTCTCCCGAGGCCCCGTGGGGAAACGGCACACGCCTGCCGCTGCTCTCCGCCCTTCCTGCCCGGGGGCCGGGGCGGGTGTTTCAACCGTCGGGCCCCTCGCACCGCCCGAGCTCCTCCCGCTGCCTCCGGGGGAGGGTTGCGGAGCCGAGGGGAGCCGCCGTGCCCCGGCTGCCGGGGGGCTGCAGTCCCCGGCTCTCCCCCGAGCCCGGCGCAGACTACATTTCCCATCGTCCCGCGAGGGGAGGGGACGGGAAGGGCCGGGCCTTGCCGGGCCGGGGCCTGCGGCTTCCCCGGGGCGGGAGCCC